>NC_137814.1:41355657-41400657 GCF_963921795.1 Nannobrachium achirus | reverse complement strand
TGCGTGCACGCAAACACACTCACACACACACTCACACACACGTGTGAGTGTGTGCATGTACGACTAGCAAACACAGACGTGCAAATTCCTGGTGCACAAATACAAATGGACGACCCAACATGCACTCAAAACACTGACAACGGTTCCGTAGACACACAGATGGAACAAGATGATTGACAACTTTAGCTTACTGACCTACTTGCACCATGTTTTTTTTGTCTTTTATTGTATGCTACAGGTGGAGTCCATAGCTACTGATCTAAAACTGTTTAGTTAACAACACAACTTCAAGAACCTGCTAATTGTTCACCAACTGTGGCTCTTCTGAGCTTCAGTTCAAACTGTGTTCGTGGAGTGGTTTGTCTTCTTTTAAAACTGTTGTGACTTCCTTATTGTGACTACAGCTTTAGGAAATGCATGGAATTAATTAGATGAAAACACTCTCTTCCATCACTCATTGATAAATACTAACACACAAAGCACATGGCATTTTCTTAGAAAATGTGTGTAAACAATACCATCATCAGAAAGGTCTGATGATGAGCAGGAAACGTAATTTAATCACATTTCAAGGTGTGATTACCGAACGCTAATATTAACAATAGAGTGGCTTAATTTATAGTGCAAATTGTAGTATAAATGTATGACTACAATACAGTAGAGCAGTGGTTCTCAAAGTGGATTCCAGGGACTTTGTGGGTTCCTTTATTGGGGTCTAAATTGACCCATACAAGTCTGTAAATGTTACAGGCCCGTCAGGGTCCATTTGGTTCCATTTAATACTGTCAGAGTTAAGGGGAGACCTTCAAAAGTTTGAGAAACACTGCAGTAGACAACTTTTCGATTCCTTGAGTGGCCAGTAGGTGGAGGTAGAGGTCCACTGATAAGACACAAGTACAAGTGGGAGTTTGACTCAGGACAACATGAACTAATTTAGCAGCAGGCCAACAATCTAAAGGAAATTAAAACTACATCCAGCCTTCTTGGATAGTACTTGAGTGATGTTTAAGAAAAATGCACATCAACACTCATAATGATTTTCTCTCCTTTCAGCTAGCTCTTTCATCTACAACGATTACATCCTGGATGATGTACTTGCAGCTTCATACACTAAGCCCAATGGTTCTCAAAGTGGGGTCCTGGGACCCTCAGGGTTTCCTTGAGGGGGTTCTAAATGGACCCTTAGAGGTCTGTAACTCAGTGAACAAAATGAGATGATTCAATTTGTAAACTCTCCCGAGTTATCTAGGTCCTTGAAATTAAAACATTAAAGCTATACTGTGTAAATTGCTCAACTTGTGGTCAGTAGCTCTATAGCAAACCTCGGTCGCGTCCGCGTCTTTCGGCCGTTTTTCGGCCGTTTTTCGGTTCTCTCACCTCGCCGAGATCCATCTTTTGAGGGGTCCCTGGTTCCTGTGCGTTCAGCCATTCCGGAGATACACTCCTTCACCCATGCTTCAATAGCTCACCGCGCACCCGAGTATAGAGAGACACACGGGAGACTACAAATATGGCCGCCCTAGCGACCCCACTCCAAGATGCGCTGTGATTGGCCGGCAGTGTATAACCCTCGCTGTGATTGGCCGGTAGTATGATGACGTCATTTTGCCGCGAAGTTCTCCCCCCCTCACGGCTCATAGAAAACATATAAAGAGAAGGCTTTTGAAGCTGAAAATAATGGAGTGGGGGTTCTAAAACTTTAGCGATTTAACAGTTAGGACCATTTTAAGATTTGTTTTATAAAAAAAGTTACATGGTATAACTTTAAGAAATAGCTAGGGCATTGATCCACATCTGGTTTAAATAAAATGTTTCCACAGAGTTAAGCTGGTTGCACACTGCTGCGTTTTTTCGTTGCGAAATGCATTTTTCAGGGCAAGGAGAGAGAGAGAGAGAGAGCACAAGACGCAGTGGTCCGAAAATAAATACGAAACGGGTGGAAGTGTGCAAACTTGAGGTTGATTTCTTTATTTACTTCCCCCGAAATTCGCCCCTATATTCGGCCGAAAAAACGCAGCAGTGTGCAACGACCTTTAGAGTAACAGCCTCGTACACTAAGCTCCACCTGGTTTTAAGCAGGAATCAACAGTTACCTGCTGTCCAGTCTGTTCACAAACGCTTTCCATTTCGCATGGTTTTCATAAGACTGACTAAATATACACATTTCAACACATTTCACTCCCAGTCTGTCTGTACTGCACATAAGGAGCCGCCCCGCCCCCCTGGTTAACTAGAATGACCCCACCCATTGCAGTGCTGTCAGAGGACGGTACCAGCCAGAGATGAGCGCTGACAAGGGAATGACAGACAGAGACAGATGGAATCTGGTAGCAGTGTGTTAATGTGTATGTGTGTGTGGTTGGTTGGTGTATAAGCTTATGTAGCTATGTGTGTTCTCGTGTATATGTGTGTGTGTGTGTGTGTGCGTGTGCGTGTGTGTGTGTGTGTGTGTGTGCACGTGGTGAGTGTATATGCTTGTGTATCCGTGCGTGTGAGCAATAGTGTGTGTGTATGTGTGTGTGTGAGAGAGAGAGAGAGAGAGAGATGAGGGACAGTGACAGATGAGCACAGCAGAGCAGGGTGTCCATGGGGCAGTGAGTGATCGATCGGCATGCCTTGCCCTCCGTGTCACCTCGGGCTCCCAACAACCTTTAGGAAGCGCAGGCGTCGGTAATTACCCGTTCCTCACACTCACACACACACACACACACACACACACACACACACACACGCACACACACACGCGCAAGCTGCAGACACTGCGCTATCTTTCAGCTCCATGGATGAGAACATGGTTGTGTTTCAAGCGAAACGAGGGGACAATGCATTTGACTCAAAGAAGACATCCATTGGGGGTGGGAGGTAAGATGATCACATCTTAAGCACCCGGTGAATCTGAAATATTGATGCACATCTATCGCTCAAGCGTGATGTCATCAATAATGACCATATGACCATTCTGTTTATTGATCGGCCGGAGCCAATCAATTGTCAATACAAGCCCGGGGAGCGCCAGCCGTGGCTCGTCAGTGCAAGAGGTCACCACTTCACATGCTAATACTTTATCATTATATTTTCAATAGTGTTAGGAAGGGAAATTAAATGATAATGGAAATCCATTAAGTATACAATTAAAGCTATTATAATGACTAATGTTATTGTTTTGTTACTGTATATTTTAGTGTGTCAGCTGTAATAGGTTTCGTTTTATTCAGGCTGTGGAACGACTCAATGATACAACACGGTGCCTTCAACCCTGACAGACAACAAGACAAGGTGACAGGGACTGCCATGCAACAAGCACACAACACCACCATCACTGCCACCACTGACATACTGATAAGGCCTGGTCTGTGCACACACACATTAACTAAGGGCACAATGGAACTTTAAAGAAATCCGCCAAAAAAAACAAGAGCACTTGGCCTTTATTACAGATCAATTCATTCTTGTTACCATGACCAGCTCTCTGCCATAAGCAAAACATATACAGTATATATGTGGAACGTTCATTAATGTTTAGAGTATACGATTGCCTAATTAGGTTCATTCAACCTGAAGGTGATTTTCGGTTTTAAGAAGGAAGACATTTGACCATATTCACATGGCGGTCATTTCATATTCAAGAGGTTGAATCTGAATGTCGCTTGTGGCCATTTGGTCCATGTAATCTAAACATAATAAGAGCTCTTCATGTATATTCATTTGAAATGGTCAATTCATGGAATGCCAGAGGTCTAATGGAAGTAAAATACTGCTTAAGACCCAATCAAGTTTCCCAATGGGACTGACAAGTGCCCAGTGAGCAGGCAGGCAGACAGGCAGACAAACAAACAAACAGACAGACACAATGTTGTCCTGTCTAATTCTCACCATGCAGATGAGACACTTGTACCGGTCTCCTCTCAGGATCTGTTTCTCCAGCTCTCTGATTCGAGCCTTCAATGCCTCCAGAGTGGTGGCCGTTGAGTCCTCCGTTACTCTGTCAGAGAGAGAGAGAGAGAGAGAGAGAGAGAGAGAGAGAGAGAGAGAGAGAGAGAGGGGGGGAGAGAGAGAGAGAGAGAGAGGGGGGGAGAGAGGGGGAGAGAGAGAGAGAGGGAAAGGTTAGTTTTGACGTTACAAGACATATTGATGGCTAAGGAGACAGTGTGTGGGAGTGGAGCAGGGCTGTAAAATTCCACACGGCAGTCCTTTACAAGGTATGGATTCCTCAAGATGGAGAGATCTAAAGATATACGACTCCCCGGGTCCATGAGAGGAATTCTTAGAGCTGCAATATCAGGGATGGGATTCAGAATATCAGAGGAAATGGTAAAAGCCCTTAGCGGAGGTCGTCCCATATGGATTCTTTTTTTTCAAGGCCAATCCCGATTACGATGTTTTTGGAGAACAGAGAGCCGAACAGGCTGAAATCAACAGAACTCTTTAAGCTTCTGATATCCATATTGAATTTGCTTGACTCTGTAACCTGAAAGGCAATCGGATACCAATACTGTGCACATGCCTTTCATACTGTAGGTAGACATTTGTTTTTGTTTTAATCAAGCACTTTAAACTCTAGTGTTGGCCTAACCAGGCAAACATTTTGCAAAAAGGCGGATCTACAAGCTCTCGTGAGCTTTGGTGAAGAGCTTTGGTGTGTAGAGTATAAAAAAAAGTATATTATAAAACCTTTTGAAAATAGATCTGTCATATCAGCATCTTTAATGATACAGTATTTACTGATATGGTAAAAATATTTGGACTATCATTAACCCTTATAATTTCCAATAATACTGAAGAGTTTGGAGATCTCGGACTTCAATCTCAATCCACTGCCACATGTAAAATCACTTGGTTGACTCTTTGTTGTGTTATGTGAAGGCGTTCGATTCCCAAATGTTCTTCTGTCCTTGCACATATAAGAACGTGATCGCCCAACGAGCATGACCATCACCATCATATGAAATGACCTAATGCGCGGTACAATATCGTCATTGTCGGGCGGAAATTTTGTATCTACGAGTTTCAAATCTGTACGTTCTTTCGCAAAGTAAAGCCCTGCTTCATCATACAAGGCCATCGCAAAAAAGAGGTGAAAACAGCAGATCTACAAACACACAACGCCTCGCACACGTGCGAGGCGTTGTGTGCTTGTAGATCGGCTGTTTTCACTAGTTTAGTTCATTTTGTAAATGATAACTACAAAACGAACGCTTTTGGACATACAACGTTTCTACCCGACGACGACGATATGAAATGACCTAATGTGCGGTACAATATTCTCTACCTCGTTTCACCCTCCAGCTGTCTGTACTTCAATATACGGGGATCATTTTAGCGGGCTCTCTCTCTGTGTTCGTTACACCGGATGACATTTCTCTAGCCGGCGCGGGCCGCTATCCTCAAAGGCCCCATCTCACACTGGATTTACAGCTTCACCCCCCATCCTCGCCCTCCTCCATACATCACTAGCGCTCCCTCCCGCTGTACTCTTCATCTTTCTTTACCACTTCATCTGTCCATCCTTGCCCCCTTCCTTATGTTCTCTTCATCTCTTTCTCCCCATTATCTCCATGTCTCCTTTCTCCCACGCCTGCACCTTTCGCACTCATCACTACCACTCTCTGCTTCACTTTTCTTTTTCGCCGTCATTCCTCTTAATTCCTCTCTTCCTCTGTTCGTCGCGAGTCTTTCCATCCCTCCCTCCCTCCTTAAGCAGCTTCTGATTAATGTGCGGTGCGCTAGCAGAAATGTGTGTTTAACACTGTCCGACAGCATATGAAGTGGCCATAACTAAATCAATATGGCCGATGCGCAGACCACAACGATTGCGATGACGAGCGGACTCGGCGGTGGAGCGGCGAGATGAGGCAGCTGATGTTTATTATGGCCGTCCGCTCGCTCCCTGGTAACAACGTAATAGTAGTGTGTGTGTGTGTGTGTGTTTATGGTTATGTGGTCATTTTCCAGCGACATAGCTAGCTGATCTATGGTATTGATCCGGAGGGGAAGGACAAGCAGTGTGTGTGTGTGTGTGTGTGTGTGTGTGTGTGTGTGTGTGTGTGTGTGTGTGTGCATATAAGGAGCTTATATGTAGCATGCTTAACTTCTTGAGACCAAAAAGGCAGCCGACAACAAATTATTTTCCCCAACACGCTATACTAAATACTTGTCATGCGGTCCATAAAAATATATCAAATGATATTCAATATAATACCAAAGCATGCCATGCACCCATTTTAATACTCAAGAGTTGAATGAAGACTGAGGATGTTATAGTGTATAATCGTGTACCACAGGGGTACCAGGGACCCCCCCCCCCACCCTCCCTGTAACCCCACTAGCATTTGGTTGTCTATAAAGCCCTGGTCTGTCTCCTAGCCTGACTCGCCATTCCATGGTCATAAACTGCTTTACCCTCTCCTCTTATTAGTGAATAGCTTGTAAAAAGCCATTTAGCCTTGATTAGCCTGCTAGCTTATAAAGGGCCAGCAGGACTTTAAGTTGACTGGACCGGCCTGAACTGGACTGGAGTTGTCCCTCAAACAAGTCAGTCTCTCCCTCCGTCTCTCTCTCTTTTAAAAGCCACAATAAATCCCTCCCTCGCTCGCTCGGCCGCAAAGACACCAGAGGCCGCAGGGGCTCTCCCCGACCTACAGAAAACCCAGCGACTCTTATAAAGATTGGCCTTACTCAGCTTGCCTCGTGACCCGCCTCGCTTCTGCAATGAATATTCATCTAGCACGGCTGATTTATAGAAAACCGCATTCTTACAACTTAGTTAATTCCCGGGCGCTATAAACAGACATGCTAATCTGTCTTTATGTGGCTGTGTGGTCATCTGAACGAGGGATGAGGGAGGGCTGGGTGGAAGGCGGGGATGTGGAGAGGAGAGAGTGAACTGGACAGTTAATCGCTGGAGTCCACATTTTGGAAAAGAAATCTAAATCGTAACAATCTTGCTCTAGCCGTCAAGAAGAGGGTCGGTGTGCCTCGAAATAATCTAGCAATCCGCTGGACTGATAAAGTGCCAAATGTCTTGTGCATTGTGCCAGTAGGCCACAGAAGTACCATTTCCCGCCACAAATGTTTTTACATTTAATTTATTCTTCTAAAATATCACGTCTAAAAGCTCACAATGCAGCGCAATGCGGCTATTTGCTGCACGATAAAGTGTATAGGGCCTGAGTGGTTAAAATGAAAAAACGCAGCTAAAATTCTTAAGTATCGGCTCTATCTCCATCTTTATCTCTTATGTGTTCCATCCTCTGGGCTAGCTTACAGGCTTCTTGCACTATTTCAGCCTGGGAGCCGGACTTAAGTGAATTTACCTTCACCCTGGGACATGGGTTCATTACAGCCTACTGGCACCATTCTCACGTGGACCCCATGAAAACAGACCCACAGCTGTCGTTGGGTTGTAATCTAGAATTTAAGATATGCTGCATTGGCTTGTTTTGGGAGGATACAGTTGCAAATAAATATGCTAGGAATAAAGAACAAAACATCAGGCTGTGACTTTTTCATCCAAACTATCTCGCAGTTTTACAACTCCCTACGCCCCGGGATCTCAGGGAAGAGTAACAGTTTAGAACTGGATTTCATAAACCATGAGCTGGGCCACAAAATGGCTCGTAGGGCCTGCTTTCGGGGGGGCCGGCCCGGTACCAACCAAGAAACACTAATACGTTTTCAGGAGCGCTGCTCCCAGGATGAGGATAAATGTCTGATTTGGTTTATGGGCTGAAGAAAGTTTAACCCATTTAGGCCTAGAATTATTGAATGCTTTAACCAGTGAAAAATAGCAGATATACAAGCTCACAGCGCGGCACCTAGTGCCGCGCTGCGAGCTCGTAGATCTGCTATTTTTGAAAAAGTCGTGAAAATGTGTGCAAATCTTTGAATATATGTATTTTCAAAGCGAACGTTTGTAACTCAAATTTTGCTTCTGGGTGGTCCCTGGAACTAAATATTTTGAGATGCAGGTCCGTGGCCAAATAAATATCATTTTGGGGGTCCTTCACATGAAAGGGTTTGAGAACCACTGACATAGTAGTCTCTCAAGAACAGACTAACTGAGCCCCAGTTAACTGAAAAGGACCTTTTCTTTGACGATGGCTGGCCAGATTGCTGTCGTAGAAACATAGGGTTTTCAAAAAATCTTAGAAGGATTCAAAAGACACTTATAGAATCGGGTCAAAATTAAAATTTTCACGATTTAAAAAAAAATAGCAGATCTACAAGCTCGCAGCGCGGCACTCTGTGCCGCGCTGTGAGCTTGTATATCTGCTATTTTTCAATAGTTAAAGCATAGAATAATGATACACTATAATGTGTACCCGTTCTAAATGGGTTAAGTGGTACTGCTTTGAAAATATATTTATATATATATACACACAAAACCAACTAGTACAGCTGGAAAGCGGGCGCTGAGTTGTGAGGCGGTATGAATCAAGGCATTGGTGGTGTTGGAGCAGCACAACACTGCTATGGTGCGGCACAGTAAAGGATCGTCGGGGGTATAAACTAAAGGCTGTAAATCAGAAAACAAGTTACATATCCATCTGTGCACAATGCAGTCTTATGTGGAAGTGTAGCAGAGGTGGTGTGACATCTCATAATCGCATCATCATGATCTGACTCTGTGTGTGTGTGTGTGTTGACTGTGTTATATGTGTTGGTTCCTTGCGTGTGTGTGGTTTGTGAGCACAGTGGGACCACAGGACCACTCAAGGCCACATGTTCAGTTACTGGACTCAAGTCCAGCATGGTAACTGTACACAGTATTGAAACTGTGGCCTTGAGGCTCAAAGGCCCGCCGTAATAAAAAGAAAGAACATACCTGGAATGAAATATGACCGAGCATGGATACACTTAATTACTACAACACATGGCTTTTCTCTATGCTGTGTGTGTGTTTGTGTCTGGGCAGAGACAAAGAAAGACAAGAGATTAACCATATCGTCTCTGTCGGGTGCCATGGAAACATCATACTGTATGCCCAAAACCGTTACTTTTCAGCATTCAAATTCAAAAGAAGCAGATCTACAAGCTCAAAGCACGCCGCGTTTCAAGCTTGTGGATCTACTACCTTTATTGCTTGTGTGTAAAATATGGCTTGACAGCAACCATCTGAACCAAAGGATCCCTATTCCGGGGTGAACATTTGGCAGAAATGTTGGGCTCCGAGATTTGGTGCAGAACGGTGGTTCTCAACCTTTTCTGGATCAGGGCCCACTAGAAAATCTGAAAAGCATCCACAGCCCAACCATCGCACCGCGAGGCGTTGTGAGCATGTAGATCTGCTATTTTCACAATATTTATCCGTGGAACCGAGTTCATATGTTTATTTTGGGGGTCACAGCCTAAAAAGGTTTGAGAAGCCCTGAGCTAGAGGGACACAGAGAGAGAAAGAATAAAGGCCCAGTGGAAGAGACAGTGACATAACAGGGCTGGGCTAACTGATGGCAGGGCCAGAGCAGAGCAGACAGCGGGGGAAAGACAGGGAGCGAGAGGGGAAGGAAGGGGGATGGATTGGATGGTTCTTCCTCCTCTCCATTTAGCGCTCCGTCCGCGGTGTGTGTGGGACCATTTCTCATTTCATTAGTGTGTGTCTGTGCGCGTCTGAAGACCTCCACCATCCATCTCAATCAGCCCTGTGTCTTAATCTACTGTCCACCTATATCGCCCCTCACAGACGCTTGTGCGTGCGCACACAAACACACACACACACACACACACACACACACACACACACACACACACAACCCACCAGCAGAATACGTACAATTTAAGCAAAGATATATTTTCTTAGCTAAACTACATGGAAGATGAGCAATATTTCAAATTAATAACACATGTATTATATATCGCCACTGTCGGGCAGAAACCTCATATCTCCAAGTTTCAAATGTGTACATTTCAAATGTGTACATTTTTCGCAACCATAACCATAACCATACAAGGCCGTCGCACAAAAGTAGTGAAAACAGCCGATCTACAAGCACAAAACGCCTCGCACCACGAGGCGTTGTGTGCTTGTAGATCGGCTGTTTTCACTAGTTTAAGTCATTTTTAAAATGATAAATACAAAACGAACGGTTTTGGACATACAAGGTTTCCACCCGACAACGACGATATGGTTATATATTTTTATTTTTTCTCAGCCAAAGAGGTGTTTAGTGTTTTAAGGAGGCCTGTCCCTGTCCACGCCTGCAGCCTGTTAACTGAGGCCTTAACTACACTGACACACCATGATAAAACATTTAAGTCACCATTGATTTCCCCTGCCTCCCCCAGACGCGTGTGCACCGGTCTCAGGGGTAGTAGTAGGGTGGGTCGGTGTGTATGTGTGTGTGTGTGTGTGTGTGTGTGTGTGTGTGTGTGTGTGTATGTGTGTGTGTGTGTCTAACGTGCACATATGCGTGCTTGTGTGTTTTTTAAGTGCCTGAGAGAAATTGAGACAGAATGGAAAGAAAGATGAGAAAGCGGAGGACATGGGGGAGAGAGAGAGCGAGAAAGAGTGAGACATGAGAAGGGCAAAGAATAAACGCTAAGAGTAAGAAATAAAAAGAGAGGGGGGTGGTGGGGGGGGGGGGGGGGGGGCAGACAGACAGGAGGAAGGAGGGAGGGAGGGAGGGAGGGAGGGAGGGGTAGAATGTAGCGTCATCACTTCCAAATTGAGGACAGATTCAATTATTTGCAAGGAGCCACATGGAAATCTCTCCGCATTGTTTCGGCTGGAGGACCAAATTTGGCGGCAATCACATTGGCGGCATTGGAGGGCCCATTTATCTTGTGGGGGAAAGAGAGACGCTGTGTGTGTGTCCGTATCCGTTTGTGTGTGTGTGTGTGTGTGTGTGTGTCCCCGTGTGTGTGAGCTCATTTATCTTGCGGGGAATGAGTGGGGGAACGAGGACGCCCCTGGAGGCGACCAGATCATTACCCATCTGGGATCAGAGCGAGAGAGAGAGAGAAAGAGAGGAGAGAGAGAGATTTCACTAACGCTGCCCCATGCTAACACACACACACACACACACACACACACACACACACACACACACACACACACACACACACACACACACACACACACACACACACACACACACACACACACACACACACACACACACACACACACACACACAATGTATCAACATAACGAAAGGAGACAAATCTCATTTTCATTTGGGGCTGGAGGAGCAGGGAAGCATTTGTAGCGAGAGGCAGAGGATTGTGGTTCCACTGCAATCACCCAGCATCCAGTTGGCTCTCTCTCTCTCTCTCTCTTTACATGGATACTTAGGATTACAGCATGTTCTGTTGTGGGCGGCCACAGCAGTAAGCCTTTTAACGGAACATCACATTTATATTAGCAATGTCCTGCTGTCTCCTTGGATTTATGGCCCTAACGCAATTTTTAAGGCAGACACTGGGGAACTTGTCCTAACATGTTCACTATTAATTTAGATGTCATTTTTTAACTCCAGCAATCACACCTTTGATCATGGGAGCCCCAAACAGATTAATTAATTGTAGACCAGGGGGTCCGGGACCCCTAGGGGGTCCTCAGAGTTACTACAGGGGGGCAGCCAAATCTTTGTGTGATATGATCATGTTTTATAGATTAACCACTTGAACACTAGCATCCCTATTCTGAGTGGAACATTACCCAAAAACAGCAGATCTACCAAGCTTACAAGAGCAGACTAAAGTATTTGACTGTTCAAGTGGTTAAATGTCAGTGCTGTCAAACAAGTCTAAGCTGTCTAAGAAATCTATGAAAATCTTTCTTCTGCAACACAATTTTATACAATATGTAGTGGGGGTTCCTGCTTTATCTCTCTCTCTCAGCTAAGGGGTCCCTGGCCTGAAAACATTGAAGACCAGTCAGTGTGGTTACTGTTATCTAACTATTTTGGTTAAGGGTATGAATGCAAGTGGATCTACTAGATTGTTTTTGCAGCAAAACAACCACCACACATGAAAAACCTTCAACTCAAACCCGAGACACTGGCTAGACGAGACAAAGCACATGAGTCTCTCATGCCATTTGTGTGTGTGTGAGTAATCCAAGCTAATAGAGCAGGTTGAGAAAGGCCCTTCTTCCTCTGACATCAACCAGCTGCTGATGATTCATTCACACCACCAGCAGAGAATGTGTGTGTGTGTGTGCAGGGGCGTCACGCCAAATTATGGGCCCTGGGTACAAGGATTCACTGCAGGCCCCCCAATGAATGTTAACTATGGAAAAATAGCAGATATACAAGCTCACAGCGTGGCACCGAGTGCTGCGCTGCGAGCTTGTAGATCTGCTATTTTTGAAAAATCGTGAAAATATTTGCAAGAAACCTATGTTTCCATGTCAGTGGTGTTCAAACTTTTTCATGTCAAGGACCCCCAAGATGATATGCATTTGGCCACGGAACCCCATCGCAAAATATTTTGTTCCAGGGACACCCCCCAGAAGCAACATTTGAGTTACAAATGTTCGCTTAAAAAGTACATTATATTCAAAGATTTTCACACATTTTCACGACGTTTCAAAAATAGCAGATCTACTATTTTTCAATAGCTGAAGTTACTAGGGCCCCTCCACCTTGGGCCCTAGTAACTCAGTCCCACTTTCCTCCCCCTTGTGACGCCCCTGTGTGTGTGTGTGTGTGTGTGTGTGTGTGTGTGTGTGTGTGTGTGTGTGGTGAATCAATCTAAACTGTCAGGACACTGCCTCTCCACTTAGCCATGCTTACTCGTCTCTATCTTTTACACTCGCACACACACAGAAAAACATGGATTATCACACCGCAGAGAACAAGTTAACAAATGCATGGCCTTGCTCAGCAAACACACACACAGCAGTGTTTCTGATCAATAAACTTCAAGCTGCTCTGCTTATTCTCCAGTTATCCTCTGCACTGATATTTAATATGGGACACACACACACACACACACACACACACACACACACACACACACACACACACACACACACACACACACACACACACACACACACACACACACACACACACACACACACACACACACACACACACACACACACACACACACACACACACACACACACACACACACACACACACACACACGAGAGCTGATTGATTCATTTAAATGAAGCATTTACAGAGGGCAACCCTCCCAACGGGAGAGTGTGTGTGTGTGTGTGTGTACATCCTAAGCTACCAGCAACACGGCCAGCAGAACAAAATTATGCTCATATGAATCAAGCCACGATTATAAGGTAAATATAATGAGAAACGTATCTCAAAGTTCACAATTTATTCATCTTATCGTCTTAATTTATTCATCAAACCCATTTGTAGTAAAGTTCTACTGCACCGTTTCTACACACAGTAAAATCCCCCATGTTAATTTGATGTTAATGTCAACGTTAAACAAGAGAGCTACAAATGGAACCAAATGGAACCCCGAGTGTACAAAATGTGGGCCGATTTGTACGCTATCAGAATTAAATGAACGCTGGGGATTTTATTGTGACTCTGTCACTGTGAGGGAGAATGAAAAGCAAAGAGTGATGAATATTTTCATTGGGCATAATAAGAGGGAGCTCAGCTTGGACAAGGGAAATCACTTACGCCCAAGAAGCAGGGATGAGGGGGCAACAGGCCGACCGGAGGAATGCAGACCCCGACTCACCCAGACAAACTGTGTGCGCGCGCGTGTGTGCGTGTGTGTGTGTGTGTGTGTGTGTGTGTGTGTGTGTGTGTGTGTGTGTGTGTGTGTGTGTGTGTGTGTGTGTGTGTAATAGTAATAGCATGGGAGCAAAAGGACAGGGGAATATGCCAGACATGCAGAAGCAAGCAATCAACCAGCCACCCACCCACCCCGCACCCCCCTCCCCTCGCTCACCCGTCCCTCTCTTTTCTCCTCCTGCACTCTCCGTCTCTCTCTCTCTCTCCTCACTTGCAATGAGCTGACCCCTATTACCCATGCAGGGGATGCTGTGTGTGTGTGTGCGCGCGCGCGCGTGCGTGCGTGCGTGCGTGCGTGCGTGCGTGTGTGTGTGTGTGTGATTGTTTTCTTGTGGCAGAATATGGATGAGGAGATGGAAATGAGGGAATTAAGGAGCACTGGCCTTTCACTCACTCTCGCTCTCTCTCTCTCTCTCACACACACACACACACACACACACACACACACACACACACACACACACACACGCGCGCACACACAGGATAACTGTGAACTCGATAACTGTGTTCAAACCCATGACTTCACATGGAAGCCTTCGTTATACTGTGAGGTTGCAAAACTCTAGCCAACAATATAATGATGAATGCACGGAAATTGGAATGTGGCCGTGCTGCATAGTGCATATTCTTAATATATGGTTCCAATTTGACAATGTCAGAGTTATAATAACGCTCCCAGGTTGTGGACACAGTGAAAACCTCAGCGTTAATTTATCAATGTGTACACACACACACATTTGATGTTTTTGTACTCCAACCATGCTGTAGAGCAGTGGTTCTCAAACCTTTTGGGCTCAGGGGCCAGGGCACCCCAATACATATCTTTGACATCCACAGCACAAGCACCTGGAGCTCCTGAACACAGTGGGGTCAGAATGTCCCAAGGTTGGCCTTCGGCTAAATGCCAAGAATAGCGAGGTTATCACGTATACAGGGTTCCCACACATCTTTACCAATTAATTTCCAAAACCTTTCCAGAATATTTAACCAGGACTATATAACAATAATTCAGCTCAATAACGAGTCGCTTACTCCTATGCGCAATGCCCAACAGGTAGTGTATTGCCAGTGGTTCTCAACCTTTTCAGGCTGTGACCCTCGAAATAATCATATTTGAACTGGGCACCCTGACGAACACTAAGAGTTGAGGAATTTTGTATAACAACGTTTTATTGTGAAAATAGCCGATCTACATGCTCACAAGGCGTTGTGAGCATGTAGATCTGCTATTTTCACAATTTCTGCCACAATTTGGCCAATGTTTAATTAGTAATTTCAGAGGTATTAACAAAATCAATAACCAAAGACAATACATAGCTATTTTTTCCAGGACCTTCCAGGACCCTTGATCAATTCCAAAACTTTTCAAGTACTGGAAAAATATTTTTTCTAATTTCAAAATATTTCATGACCGTGGGAACCCTGCGTTTAACATCCTATCGAAACATCCACCTCTGACAACAACAGGAGGCTCATTAACTCCAACCTCCCCTGCAAATCGAACTGCTTCTTTCTTCTATGCAACGGTAGAATATATGGAAGTGAATGCTGGACCCTGAAACCAACCCTGAATAAGTCTCTAGACGGGTGCTACACAATAATCTAGCATGTAGTGACCATGTTACCAACGATTATCTGTGAATAGCGTTTTGGTGAACTAAAAGAAATTCAAAAATATTACGGCATTGGACTGGCGTCACGGCAAACACTTGGAGAAACCTTGCTGTGGAGCCATGTACGCCAGCTTGTTCCAAGGTGGCTGCATGTAGGAATCCTGTGTGTGTGTGTGTGTGTGTGTGTGTGTGTGTGTGTGTGTGTGTGTGTGTGTGTGTCTATTAAGGATTCCAAGCCAGATCTGTGCTCAGACAGAACGGGACTGCAGAGAAGATCAATACCCTCTATGTCGTCTCTTTCTGGCACACGCACAGACACCCACACACACACGTGTGCATGTACACATCGTACACACACATGCACTTGCGCGCAATGTTAGAAAAAAGAGAATTTCACACAAAATGCATCATTTATGACCCTCCTAGAAGAGGCTCTCCCACAAGTGAGGAAACTCATCAGAAAGTCATAGAATTATGTCTGTGTGTGTGTGTGTGTGTGTGTGTGTGTGTGTGTGTGTGTGTGTGTGTGTGTGTGTGTGTGTGTGTGTGTGTGTCTGTGTGTCTGGGTGCGTGCAGTATTTTTGATTCTGGTCGTGGAGGGAGTCATTTTCGATCTCACTCTTTTTAACAACTAGATCACTGTATGTCTCTGTGTGTGTGTGTGTGTGTGTGTGTGTGTGTGTGTGTGTGTGTGTGTGTGTGTGTGTGTGTGTGTGTGTGTGTGTGTGTGTGTGTGCACACGCACGTGTGTGTGTGTGTGTGTGTGTGTGCATGCACGTGTGTGTGTGCGTGTGTACATATTGTCACTGTCGGGTGGAAACCTCTTACAGTATGTCCAAAACGTACTTTTCAGGAAATTAGGAAAGACGACTGTGTTTCAATTGATCCAATGCAGTTATTATTTAGTCACAAGCTCGTAAATACTTTACATTGTTTCACAGACAGACATAACCACTTTCAATTTCGCTTTAAAGAAAAAAAACATCTACAAGCTCACAACACATTGCACTGCGACGCATTGTGAGCTTGTGGAGATTCCTGCTACTTTTATGTGACACTGACGAAAGGAGGCCATTTATTTACAGCTGAAATGTGGACATACAAGGTTTCTGCCTGACAGCAACGACATGGTATCCATCCATGTAACCTACTTTTCAATCTCGCTGTTTTTACAGGTGCGCGGGGCGTTGCAGGACGAAGAGGAGGATGATGAGGGGGTGTTGGGGTCTGTCTTGCTGCATTCTCCGTTGCTGGTTGACGGCATCTCTGGAGACACAAAACACACACACAGCTCTTGACAATTCCATTCATTATTTTCCACTTCAACCACTTTAAACATTATTTTACGCTTTAACTACTGAGAAATAGCACATCTACAAGCTCTCAGCAGAGCTTGTAGATCTGCTATTTTTGAAACATTGTGAAAATTTGAATATCTTTACCCGATTCTATAAAAGTCTTCTAAATCAGTGGTTCTCAAACCTTTTCTTATCAAGGACCCCCAAAATGTATTAGGCTGATGACCCCCCCCCCCCCCCCCCCCCCCCATCTTAAAATATGTTGCTCCAGGGACCCCCAGAAGCAGAGATTTGAGGTTGAGAAGTTTGATTTGAAAAATATATATAGATTTTCAAATATATATATTTCTTTCACAATTTTTCAAAAATAGCAGATCTACACTTGGTGCCGCGCTGTGAGCTTGTATATCTGATATTTTTCAATAGCTAAAGTATAAAATAATTCCAGGTCTTAATGAGTTAATGTAGAAACTGTTTGTACAACTCAAACAGTTGTGCAACTCCAAATACTGTCTAAGGAAGAACTGCTGTCAGTTTGTCGATAGTGACTAAATCTCACATGAAGAGAGTGTCTAGAGATTTCAAGATTGGTGATATGCCCTATTTATTTGCCTTAGAGCTAGTTGGATAGTACCACCTGAGTGGTTATGATATATAATAATGGCTGCTGACTATACACGTTGATATTTTAAAACTGAAGTGCACCATCATCCATCTACTGTATATGGTAGCTTGGTAAAGCATTTGCACACACGTGCCTGTCACATTTAAAAATATCGTTTTGAAAAGCCTTCCAGCTGTGATGCATGGCTGTCATTTCCAGCAAGCGACAAATTGGGCTTACAGCTGTTTTCTAGGTTTAAATGCATCGAGGTTCAATCTGTGCTTGTTTTGGACTTGGTTATTTCGTTTTCAGTGTGTGTGGCTTTATATTAAATGTGTTTGTCAGTGTTTATGTTAATGTTAGCCTGGCATGGCCAGACTAATATCACAGCATGGATATTAGTCTGGAATCTCTGTGTGGATACCTGCATTTCTGAGGGGACGATAAAAAATACTGCATAATGGGCCTGGTCGATTGGTGCTGGTGCCTCACAACTTCGGAAGGAGAAAAATGCAATCACAACCGAGCGGGTCCAGACTAATCTGCCAAAGGCACTGGCAGATTCGTCTGGTTTTCAGGCTAGTTAAACGTGTGTCTTTAAGTCAAGTGTGTCATTTTACAATCCTTACCGTCGTTGGACCATTTGGAGAACTCTGGTGTTATCCTGTTGGATGGCATCCCACCACTGGAACACACACACACACACACACGCACGCACACATTTGAGTGAGATATAAAAATACAGCTAAAGGTTTGTCTAACTCCTGCACTATTCTATAGGCTTATAACCATAGTACATTTAAAATCAGATATAAAAATCAAATATATTTGTATAGCCCTGAGTAACTAAAACAGTTATGATACTTTACATATTGATTGGCAAAACGGTTATTGACTTTGTTCTATTTCTGTAATGAGCCAACTTTTGATACTTTTGTGTGACGCTGTAATATGATCAAGTAGCATGTAGGGCTGTCACAATTATTACATAATCGTCTAATCGTAATTATTTGACATAATCGCAAATATTTTGTAATAATCGTCATAATCGTGAATGTTGAAAAATGTTCATACATTGATAAACATTTTCAGAAAGAGTGGAAATAGCCGATCTACAAGCTCACAACGCGTCGCGATGCGACGCGTTGTGAGCTTGTAGATCGGCCATTTCCACTACCAATGTCATTTTCTAAGTAGAAAGTTGTCAAATATGTCAGCAGTTTCTTTGTATATTTAGGTTATGTGTCATTATCTGCCATGTGCAACTTCAATGCCTAGAAGCCGAACAGAAATGTAATTATCAACGACAAAAACACAATTAAATCGTTAATCGCAATTATTTGAGTGACAATTAATCGTCATGTAAAATGTCATATCGTCGTGACAGCCCTAGTAGCATGGGGCGTGTTTGTGCGTACTTGAGCACGGCTCCGCGTAGCGCCTCCCTCTCCCGGGCCTCCCCCTGGTCCTCCCCGGCCCCTGAGCAGGGGATGATGTCGGCCTCGGTGTACTGGGCCTTGCCGTACTCCAGGGTGTCGTCACCGTCCACGTCCAGGTCGGCGTCGCTGTCCGCACCGCTCTCCTTGGTGCTGCACATGGCAAAGCCCGTTCCTGGTGAGAGAGAAGAGACCGCTTAAAACATGATCTGCGGTTCATATTGTGCATCGATTAAACTTTTGGTGAACTGATTAAAGGTGGTTGCACACTGCACTGCATGTTTTCGTTGCGTTTTGGAAATCCGAAAGCCGTAGGCCAGGGAGGGAGAGAGGAAAGAGAGAGAGAGCAAGGGACTCAGTGCGACAGCTGCGAAAATCGGAAAAAATCAACCCTGGTCCGAAAATAAATACGAAACGGGCGGCAGTGTGCCAACGTGATTGACATAACGTGAGGTTGATTTTTTTATTCACACACTCCGAAATTCACTCCGATATTCGGCCCGAAAAACGCAGCAGTGTGCAAAGACCTTAAGTCAGACATTTTTGCATATCTATACACACACGTGTGTTCAGAAAAATCAAAAATCCTCACCATTGCCTGACTCTTTGTTTCAGCTGAACTTAATTGCACAGACAGCTGTGTGTGTGTGTTTGTGCACGCACAAACGTCCATCACACAGGGGTTTTCCTCTCTCCCCTTTTCTGTACGCGAGTGAATCTGTCCATCTGTCACTTAAAGACCTGTGCGCACACACATGTCCATAAGTCACTTATGTCCCGTCTTCAAGGCACGTTTGTGTGTGTGTGTGTGTGTGTGGTTGGGCTGTCTATCCATTTGCACGAAGGGGTGTGCATGTGTGTGGTGTGCGCACGCGCGTGCGTGAACCAGTGACAGGTCTGACAGCCATCTTATTTACACCTGCCCCAATTCCTCCAAGCCCTCCGCTGGACTAGTATAGTCTGTCTGGACGTGTGCGTGTGTGCGTGTGTGCGTGCGTGTGCGTGTGTGTGTATGGCACAGGCCAAGCCTCAGTCGATAGACATCTTATTCAGGTACTCGACTGGTTCGCGCACTAGACCTCCAAAGGCAGCAGCTCTCACTGCGTTGACATCCTTGTGTCAATTCGCCAAAATTGGATCCTTTTTCTACTGGCGGATCTGCTGCTCTACCTCTCCCCGACTCATCCCTCCATCCACTGGAGAAAAAAGGAGGTGGGGGAGAGAGAGAGATGTAGAGGAAGGAACAGAGAGACCCAAGCACCGATGGACTAAAAGCTGTCATGAAAAGGGAGGGGATAAAACACGGCAGCGATGCTGAGCACTTTTACAACTGGCCCATGGTTTTTTATTGTTCAAATAAAAAGGACCTTTTAACTTTTATTTGGTCCCGGTGGCCGAGGGGAACATATGGGAACAATGGCCCGCCGCGCTGCGTAAATCTGACTAGGAGCTTCTCGGGAGGTACAACTTAACCCATTCAGAACGGGTACACATTTTGTGTATCATTATTTTATGCTTTAACTGTTGAAAAATAGCAGATATACAAGCTCACAGCGCGGCACCGAGTGCCGCGCTGCGAGCTTGTAGATCTGCTATTTTTGAAAAATCGTGAAAATTATAATTTTTTACCCGATTCTATAAGTGTCTTTTGAATCCTTCTAAGATTTTTTCGAAAAACCCTATGTTTCTATGTCAGCAATCTGGCCAGCCATCGTCAAAGAAAAGGTCATTTTCACTTAACTGGAGCTCAGTTAGTCTGTTCTTGAGAGACTACTATGTCAGTGGTTCTCAAACCTTTTCATGTGAAGGACCCCCAAAATGATATTTATTTGGACACAGACCCGAATCTCAAAATATCTAGTTCCAGGGACCACCCAGAAGCAACATTTGAGTTACAACCGTTCGCTTTGAAAATACATATATTCAAAGATTTGCACACATTTTCACGACTTTTTCAAAAATAGCAGATCTACAAGCTCGCAGCGCGGCACTCGGTGCCGCGCTGTGAGCTTGTATATCTGCTATTTTTCACTGGTTAAAGCATTCAATAATTATAGGCCTAAATGGGTTAATGCATAGGTACTGATACAGTACGTAAAAATGTTGTCTGGACTGTCGCCTTGCATGTGGACGTAACTGCAGTACAGCAGGGTACATTCTGTCAGGACCAACATGAGGCTAAAACTGGATTTGTATTTTGTACTAGTTGCATGGTGGTGTCGCACACCAGAGGGTCCATGCTCAAGTTCCCTCAGCCCTATGTTCCCTCAATGTTAAAGGAGCTATAGTCAACTTTTTCATTGTAGGGCTGACACTTTGTTTACATCCTAGTCTATAGACTAGAATGTAAACAAAGTGTTGGTCTGACGATGGCCAAAATGATTATTTTATCATTATGTTACGCTTTTTGTGGTAATTTTTGAATAGAAACACATATATGAAGCTTATTTTTTTATAAAATATTTTCGAAACATTATTTTTGGAACATAGGGCTGAGGGAACTTGAGCATGGACCCATTTTTATTTTAGCATCCGTTTTTCAAGAAAAAGCTGACTATAGCTCCTTTAACCACTATGCCTAACCCTAACCCTAACCTCAGTGAGGGAACATAGGGTTGAGGGAACATAGGCATGACCCCACACCGGAAATAGCAGATTTCTAAGCTCACGTGTCATGGTGCGATACGTTGTGAGTTTCTAGATCTGCTATTTTCGGTGCGCAACAAAGGCACGCAACTAAGCAGTAATCACCCTTAAGGAACTGTATGGTCAGCTCAACGTTTGTGGATCTTGACTGTTTAGTCAGGTGAAAATGCATGACACGCACGAAAAAACCCAATTAACAGAACCACCAGAGACACCCATCTTCTTTCCCAGAATGCAGCGGTAAGCTCAACCAGGCGAGCAGAGCAACACAGGTGTTAAGTTGTGAACGACACAGAGCTTTTCATCAATCTGAAGTTAACAGGTGACCAAAATGGATGGCCGAACAGGGTAGACAGATGACTCCTGACCACTAATGTGAGAGAGAGAGAGAGAGAGAGAGAAAGAGAGAGAGAGAGAGAGAGAGAGAGAGAGAGAGAGAGAGAGAGAGAGCGAGAGAGAGAAATCATTGTTAATCTAATCAATTGATCAACCTGTGGATGCTGTGGCTAGGTGGTCAGGGAGAAGGGGGCTGGTGGTGGGGGGTCTTGGTTAGACCACTGGGAGTTGTATTGGGTGGAGAGAGAATGGTGGATGAGGCTGGCTATGGATAAAAAAAAAACGAGTTTTAAGATGTACTAGTTCTGGTTTAGGGATTAAGAGAATTATTATTTTAATATAATAATGTAAAATATGTTAAAGTGAAAATTAGGAAAAACAACGATAAATCCCTTTGTTGTTGTGGAATCCGATAATTAGCTAATATGTTTGGCAGGGATTGAGCATCTTCTATTTGATATACTGGAATTTTACCATTTGGTGTACAAACATGTATGTTACCATGAATGATGAATAAATGCTTCATGTTGTTCAAGAAACCTTGAATGTCTGACTTATTGATGTCTGTATTTATTAAAAAGGGAGAAAAAGATACATCTCTTCCTAGATTAGGGCTAACCACCAAACATATAGGTAGGCACAGTAACAGATTTACATTTTTATTTGGAGATAGTGAAACCGCTTTAATTGTGTTTACCATTTTCAACAGTGGTAAACCGTTCCACCTCAAGACGACAAGACATTTTCTTTATAGACAAATAAGTAGGGCTTAACTCACACACCTGGGTAACCTGGTGGGGTGGGAGTGCACGCTACCGTGCATGGCTGTGATCGGGTCATTGCGTGGTCTTCACTTTGCCCGTCATGTGCACGGAGTAATATATGTGGTCTTGACGCGTGTGTGCATGTTGTGTGAGCCGTGCACGCTCCCAGTGCTACTATCTGTCCCTCTAAGCAGTCTTGGCAGGCCAATCTAATCTGGCCATGGAAAGGTCAGCCCCACTATAACTGCCTTTCACTCACATTATGCACGCTGATGAACAAACCCCTCTTCCTCTCGCTCCTCCTTTCCTGTGCTTCCCCCCCGCCTCTTATATGCCTTTCCTTTCTTCACTCCTGTTCTCTTCCTTTGTTTTTTTATTCTCCAGTATTCTTTTCCTTCCCTTTATCGTCTCTTGTCTTCCTTCTACTGTATCCCTACAGCGTCCCTAATCTGAAGGGGAAACACTCGCCTAAAATAGCCAATCTATGAGCTTGTAGTTTGGGCTGTTTTCGGCAAAGAGATTTGGTGTAGATCGGAAATGAGTGCGGTCCTAGTATAGAGCCGTGGAGGACACCTGTCATGTAAGTATAGTATAGGCCAGGGGTCTTCAACAGGGGGTCCGGGACCCCTAGGGGGTCCTCAGAGTTACTACAAGGGGTCCTCCAAATCTTTGAGTGATAGTTTTTTTCCTAATTTTTTATATTATACAATTATATATATCCATATTCTGTGAACTTTAGCCAAAAATAGCAGATCTAGATCGGCTATTTTTGCTTTGGTGTAGAGGGAGAAAAGAGCAGACTAAGTACAGAGTGAAAGGTCAAGTTTATTAAGTATTGACGGTTCAAGTGGTTAAATATCTGAAAACGTAAATTTACATGAATCCAAAATACACTGATGATTGTGCTGTCAAACGATGAAACTATATGGAATCTATGAAAAGGTTGTGGGGGTCCCTGCTTCATCTCTCTCTCTCTCTTGGCCTGAAAACGGTGAAGACCCCGGGTATAGGCTTTAAGTAGTGAAATACCCCCGATCTCTTTTCTTCGTGTTTGTTCCTATACATGAATAATATACTGTACCTCTTGACTCATGTACCGGTGCACAGACTGCACACGCACACAACGGGCCAAGCTCCTCCTAAATGGCATCTCCGCCCGCATCTCTCATTACCATAACCTCTCTTCAAATACGTCTGACTCTCGACATGGCCAGCTAGCTACACGTGTTCCGCGCCGCGTTGACATGTTTCTCTGCGTTGACACGCTCCGTCTCCATCTACAGGAGGAGGGCAGGATCAAAGGGAGAGCTGTCGGAGCGGCTGGGATCGAACCAATAGGCTGACCTCACCCACGCGCCCGTTGCCGTAGCAATTATCAGCGCGCACAGGGGAACAGGGAGGAGGGTTACAGGTCACTGTACTAGCGCTCTGTCGCTCACAGTTCAGAGAGAGAGGGGGGGAGGCAGGCAGGCAGGCAGAGAGCGAGAGAGATGGAGAAACGGGGGAGACAAAGACGCGAGAGGGACATGTTTGAAGTGCTGTTTACAAAGGAGGAGATTTCATATCCCCCTGGGCCATCTTAACCAGCCATAATCCCTCTCTGTGCCTCTCTGAAGCTCTCTGCCCATTTATCCCCGTCCTGCTATCACACCCTGGGATCTGTCCATCAGTGTGACGATCTGTCTCTCTGTCTGCCTGTGCTGACGGGGCGGGCAGATGGAGTTATAAATCGTTGTTGTCGGACAGAAACCCACTTATCTTCATCTTCTAACTTTGTGTTTTTCTTTTCGTAAATTAACGCCCTACTTGATCATACTATGTCACACAAGAGCATCAAAGGTAGCAGAACCACAAGCTCGAAACGTCACGTTTGGAGCTTGTTTATCTATGTTCTGAAAAGTAACGGTTTCGGACATATGAGGTTTCCACCCGACAGAGACGATAAATACAAATATTACTCTTGTGAAATGCACACACTTAAGACAAGGCGGACAGACAGACAGATCAACCAAGCCAAGGAAGTGTGTTTTCAGCCTGGGCTCTGTTGCTGCTCTCGAGGCCTGCAAAGTGCCTGAGATACATGCAGCTCTCCCCCTTAAACACACACATACACACACACAGAGCTGAATCACAAACCAAGCTTGTTCGATCTCTCCCCAGCCAGCCAGACAGCTAAACTGACCCCACCACCCCCCCCCCCCTCCTTGAAAGGTTGCCTGGTCCCACTCTGCCTTTATTCCCGGCTCTCTCAAAGGGAGAAGGGAAGGATGGTGGCACTTCACAAAAAGAGGGATAGACCCCCCATCACCTGCCTAAGCATCTGACAATCCCACCCTCCCTCCCTCCCTCCCCCACCCACCGGCCTCTCTCCAGCAAAGTGTTTGAACCACTGAGGAGCTTTCCAGACAAATCCGCCTTCTGAGTGTGTTGTGTGTGTGTGTGTGTGCTTCGATTACTACACTAGCGGGAACCAAAACTTCCCCTGTGTGTGTGTGTGTGTGTGTGTGTGTGTGTGTGTGGTGGAGGGTCTCAGTAGTGTGTATCCGTCTCCTCAGGCCACCTGAGTTCTCTAGTCTAAAGGCTCCCTATCAGAGCGCGGCAGAAGGGTTCCGTCTGCTCATTAGACGCCAGGGGAACCAGGGATGGATGGATGGACTGATGGATGAGACGGAGCGGAGGAGAGGAAGACATTCTGCTCTTTACCCGGTTGAGGTTTCAACATCGATCTATCTCTTTCTCTCTCTGGCTGGATGGCTTTCAGCAGGTGAGAGATAGAGAGAGAGAGAGAGAGAGAGAGAGAGAGAGAGAGAGAGAGAGAGAGAGAGAGAGAGAGAGAGAGAGACATGGGAGCAGGTGAGTCTCTTTATGCGTGTGTGTGTGTGTTTAACAGATGGAAGTGGGAGAGAGGAGAGGTGGGACAGATGAAAGGAGAGGAGGCCAGAGAGTTGAAAAGAGCCTCTTAGAGAAGAGAAGAACTCTTTAGGTCCTTCTGAGCACACCTTGAGGGGCCATCGCTCTCTCGCTCTCTTTCATACACATCTCCCTCTCACACACACACACACACACACACACACACACACACACACACACACACACACACACACACACACACACACACACACACACACACACACACACACACACACACACACACACACACACACACACACACACACACACACACACACACACACACACACACACACACACACACAGGATATGCAGCTCTGCAAATAAAATATCAATTGATCCCAGTGCAAGACGGAGGACGATATCACGATATGTTAAATCTCCACGATACGATTATCGTGAGTGTTTTTTATCACGATAAACGATAATATCGCTTATCGTCCCATCCCTACACACGACTACTAAACAAACACATTCTGGGCTATAAGGCACTGTTTGTTCGATGTTGTTAACTTTGGAGAGCCACAGGCCTATCTTCTCCTAAATAATGATCATTGGGTATTACTGTTACATATCCAGATCCATATTCTACCCAAAACTATACATTTAAGGGATAGAAAGCTGTATTTTCGTGAACACATCCAACAGCTCATTACAAATACTGAATCTGACTTTTTCACCGTGGAATGTTCAGTCAGTAAGGAGACTAATTCGGCTATTTTCAGCTATTTTTCTAATCCACAGAGCAACTATTGAAGATATCTTGTCAATATTTGGAGAACACAACCCCAAACCTCTACCAGCGTCATTGCTCTTTAAGTACCTAAACACAATACAACGCACTTCATGAGAATAAGCAAAAGAAACTGAAAGCCAGAAAGGGATGGAACATTGTAGGGATATTGTTGGCGTGTGCATGGTTGCACGTGTGCGTTCCGGCGTGCGTGTGTGTGTGTGTCAGAGAGCAGCATCCATGCTCCCCAGCGACCGGCTCACGGGTCCAGCCCTATAATTGCATTCCAGGACCGATGTGTGCATGCATGCGCGTACACGCACACACCAGAGTCACCAACCCCCATCCACCCACCCACCCACCCACCGCGGTGCAGACCACTAGGTCAATCGCCCAGCTAAATGTGTTTTCCTTCCCCTTGCTAAGAGGGCCGTGCCGTGCCGAGTCAGTCTGACCCCTGTCTAACCCAGAGGACCTGAAGGACCAGTACCACCATTACAGCACCTCGGACAGCCTCAGAAAACCAACACTGCTGCCACTGAATGACAAGGAGGACATGGAGGAAGACTGCTAGAGCAGTGGGTTCTCAAACGTTTTCATGTCAAGGACCCCCAAAATGATGTGATTTGATTAAATCTTTGCACCCCTGTGTGAGTTTTGTGTGTGACTACTTGATGCTGTGTTTAACCTCTTCTTTATGTTTGTGTGTGTCCATTTTGTGTGTGTCTACTTAGACCTCTTGTCTATGTTTGTGTGCATGGACTAAAGCCCAATAAAATGTCATGATGACTGAACATTGTCAGGCAAAGTCCTAATCTGCGATTTGTGAAAGAGCGCGAAAGGAACCCCCACAGGGTGTTGGGTGTGTGTGTGTGTGTGTGTGTGTGTGTGTGTGTGTGTGTGTGTGTGTGTGTGTGTGTGCGCGCTACAGTGTGCATGTACTGTACCTCTGAATCCTCCCTCCAGCAGGGCAGTGGCTCTGATCCTCTTCTGCCCCGCCCACTCATACTCTTCAAAGCCCCGCCCATTCTCTCCGTCCATGTCTGCTGAATCGTCGTCGCCGAACGCACCCTCACGCTGACACACACACACACACACACAGAAAAGCACACGTTACACACAAGTTAATTAGATTTCAGACTAAGTATACAGTATGCTCTATATTATTTTCCTCTTATTTGTTCAACTTTAAAAGCAATCACCGTACAACTACCGTGGCAGAAACAGTAGTATGAAACAAAAGTGTGGCTGAATTCAATTTGCATGAGACCCCTGGTTTTCAGGGCCCATTTCACATTTCAGCAGTTATCAATTTATAATGACAGTTCATTATTAGACGTGTTCGATCTAGTGGAGGTTAGTAAAAAAAGAAAACTACAACTATTGGGACGGTCAGCAATCAGTAGGGTCATGGAGGAGGTGGATAGTGGTGACTGGTGATTGATGATCATCAGCAGTTAAGCAACTTGTAATTTGCTCTAAGAAACAAGGCTAAGGAAGACGCTGAAAATCTATAAGAAAGATTGGAGTAAGAGAGAGAGAGAGAGAGAGAGAGGGGCGAGGGAGGCAATTGGCTCGAGGCGCCGTGAGGGCTACAACTACAGCCGTGGTTCTCAAACTGTTTTCATTTCAAGGAACCAAATGGACCCATTAGGTTCCATTCGGTTTCATTTATATACTGTCAGAGTTACAGAGTTGTATGGGTCAATTTAGAAATCCCCCCCAAGGAACCCTGAAAAGTCCCTGGACCCCACTTTGAGAACCACCAAACTACAGGAAGTAAAGAGGTGATTGGTCGGTTGTGTCTAGTCTACAGACAGAGGAGGCGATTGGTCAGCATCTACAGGAAGAGAGGAGTCGATAGGTTGTTCCGGGGTGTCGGTAGGCGGGGTTTGAGCCCGGGCGTGTCGTGTCACTACCTGGATGAGGCATTGTTCCACATGTCTACTCATCTCCTCCTCACTCCCAGCCAACGGGGCGTCGCACAGAGGACATACCTGCCCCCCATCCTCTGGTTTCCTCCTCTTCATCTTGCCTATGCGAGCTAAGAGGAAGGAGAGGGAGAGAGATGGAGGAGAGGAGGAAGGGGATGGATGGACATGATCAGAGGGAGAGAGAGACACAGATATGGGTTAACCACAACAAACTGGGCTACATGGCCAGTAACACTTGAATGAATAGCTAGGGCTGTCACAATTATTACGTAATCGTCTAATCGTGATTATTTGACATAATCGCGATTATTTTTCATAATCTTCATAATCATTTCCATGTTGAAAAACGTTCATATATTTTTAAAAAAAGAGTCAAAAATAGTGGAAATAGCAGATCTACAAGCTCACAACGCGTCGCATCGCGACGCGTTGCGAGCTTGTAGATCGGCTATTTCCACTATCAATGTTCTTTTTTAAGTATAAAGTTGTCAAATATGTCAGTGATTTCATTGTATATTTAGGTTATGTGTCATATCTACCATGTGCAACTTAAAAGCCTAAAAGCCAAACAGAAATGTAATTGTCATTGACAAAAACACAATTAAATCCTTAATCGCAATTATTTGAGGGACAAAAAATCGTCATGTCAAATGTCATAATCGTGACAGCCCTATGAATAGCCAGAAAAACAACCGTTACACAATTATAGCCATAACATAAAGTTTGTTCTTATCTATCTATAAATGCGACAAATCTCTGTCTGTTTGTTTGTTTGTTTGTTTGTTTGTAATCCGCGTATCTCGAGAACCGTTCGTCCCACCGGCTTCAGATTCGGCATGCGCGTTCCCCGCTGCGGCGCGGAGTGCAGTGCCGGGCCTCGGCCCGACTCGGCATGCGGTTTTCCCGAAGCGGCGCGAAACGTTCGGAATCTCCTTACGCGGAGCTGATTGTTAACATCAGGCTGTTCCTGAGGAAATCGGCACAATCGCTGACTCATTGTGACATCACTTCATAAAAGGCTCTGACATCACGTACGCCAGGAGTCAACAAAAAATCTCTGTGAATGTGTATGTATGTATGTGAATCTCGAGAACCGTTCTTCCCACCGGCACGCGCGTTCTCCAGATATGGGCATAAAATGAATCCCCGAATGCGGAGCTGATGTGCGACAAATCTCTGTCTGTTTGTTTGTTTGTTTGTTTGTAATCCGCGTATCTCGAGAACCGTTCGTCCCACCGGCTTCAGATTCGGCACGCGCGTTCCCCGCCGCCGCGCGGAGTGCAGTGCCGGGCCTCGACCCGACCCGACTCGCGGTTTTCCGAAACCGGTGCGAAACGTTCGGAATCTCCTTATGCAGAGCTGATTGTTGACATCAGACTGTTCCGGAGGAAATCGGCGCAATCGCTGACTCATTGTGACATCACTTCATAAAAGGCTCTGACATCACGTACGCCAGGAGTCAACAAAAAATCTCTGTGAATGTGTATGTATGTATGTGAATCTCGAGAACCGTTCTTCCCACCGGCACGCGCGTTCTCCAGATATGGGCATAAAATGAATCCCCGAATGCGGAGCTGATGTCTGACATCAGAGTTTTCCGCAACCGGTACTGTGTGTGCAGAGATCTCCATATATTGGGGTTTGCATTAAAGGGTGGGGACAAAGGCTAACAGAAGGCAAACAGATGGTCAAAACGGGTCCTATGACAACATGACAACAGGTATATTGGGGTTTGCATTAAAGGGTGGGGACAAAGGCTAACAGAAGGCAAACAGATGGTCAAAACGGGTCCTATGACAACAGGTATATTGGGGTTTGCATTAAAGGGTGGGGACAAAGGCTAACAGATGGTCAAAACGGGTCCTATGACAACAGGTATATTGGGGTTTGCATTAAAGGGTGGGGCAGGCATAAAATGGACGCAAATAGACAGATATCTCCATATATGGGCATATGGGCATAAAATGGACCCAGAACTATATCTGCAGTGATCTCCATATATGGACATAAAATGGACGCCGACAGACAGACAGATACAGATATCTCCATATATGGGCATAAATGGACACAGGCAAACAGATGGTCAAAACAGGTCCTATGACAACAGGTATAATGGGGTTTGCATTAAAGGGCGGGGCATTCATTCTCTATTTACATCGTTCCCGAGTTGGCCAGGTCGCCGACTAGACGCTGGGCCGCCCGAAGGGCGGCCCAGCTTCTAGTTATTTAAATGCACTAGATGTGATTGGACGTTTGGCAACAGCGTTTGGTTCAACCTAGCACTGTTTCAAGTGGACGCAGCCATCGGACACAATACAATGCCGACATGTGGGCAGTGGGAGAACCTTTCACTGATTAGAAAAGTGGGTCTTTGCCCTGGCCGATAGCCCCAGTGGAGCCTGGGCTTAAGGGATGAGATGGGACCGTGTCAGTGTTTCACAGTATACGTTTATATTTATTTCATTGGCCTGCTCTTATGCTCTTCCCCAGCAACCCCACTAAACCTCTAGTCTAATCTACTCCCCCCATTCCCAATCAATGACTATCTGGTCAAAATAAAAGTTAACATAAACTAAGTAAACTATGAGGCTAGTTAATATAAAGACTGTGCCCTAAATGAAAACAAAGAACAAACACAACAACAACAACAACAGCCTCCTATCTCTGGCTACCTTATCATAAGACTACTCCACCTGATATTACACAATTATAACGGTGGATTCTGGATTTACAGAACATCGACTGACAGTTTTTTAAATAACTACATCTGAAGGGCCAAAACTCACAGTTTCTGTGCCTGGAGGGTACAATGCAATGAGCCTGGGTCTGAAGACAATACTATTGTCTAGGATAAATGTCTGATTTGGTTATAGGATAAATAAAGCAGATATTTAAATCATTACTGGGGGAAGAGAGTCAAGTTAATATTGCCACAGCCTCTGAGTGACTGATGTTAGATGAGTCTTGACGATGATATACTATAACCACTTTCCATCTCTTTCCTTCACGTTTTCTCTGTAAATAAACTTTTACTGTTCCTGGCATTGATGATTTATTGTATAGTATTGTATGTCTAATATGTCTTGATGAATTGAATACTTAGGACCACAATGGAAACAAGCCCTGGGATTTATGTGTTATCCTTTTAGCAAACTGTTAATCCATCAATAAAAATCACTTCTTCCTCTCCCTTGTTCCATACTTCCCTGGCACCATTAACTACTTCCTACCCTCCCTGACACCCCCCCCCCCCCCCCCATCACCCTGTCACAGCCAGCCCCCTCCCCTCTCTCTTTATACACGCACATAATTAGAAATGTAACAGAGCAGAGCAGCAGCCATAGCGCCCCAAGTCTCTGTCGTTTTTTCTTAACTGCAAATGGCGCGCGGGGACATTAATTTTTAGCTGGCTGGGAAAGCAGCAGAGGCCATGAGGGAGCAGCAGCATCCCTGGACAGGGATGGAGAGGAGGACGAGGTGGAAGGAGGGAGGGAGAGCAGGGCACAAGATGTGTTGTAACTGCAGGGATAAGAAGATGGAAGGAGGGAGACCAAAAAAGGCCTCCCTCTTCCTCACACGTTTCTGTGCTGACGCTAATCGAGGGGGTTGTTATTAAATAGAGGGAGGAGAAGGGACGTTAATTAGGTCCGGCAGGGGACTGGCTGCCCCCCATCGCCCCCATCCCCCCCACCTACCCACCAGAACTGTGGTTCTCAACATGTAGGTCGGGACCCCCAGGGGTCCCCAGATGATTAACTTAATGTGCAACATTGTTTGCTCTCTCACCAGTAAACAAACCAACATAAAGTTTAAGTGTACAGAGGCTATCTGCACATTTCTAAAGGGACAATTTAAGGACTTTTTAATAGGCCTATACCTCTAAAATGACAAATTAAACATTGGCAAATAGGCAGAAATTGTGAAAATGGCCAATCTACATGCTGAGCGAGTAGATTTGCTATTTTCACAATAGAACCGTGTTATACAAAATGTAATGCCTCAACTTTTAGTGCTTGCCAGTTAAAATAGGATTATTTGGGGGGTCGAGGCCTGAAAAGGTTGAGAACCACAAGGATGCTTGGTTCCAGATGAGGGCAGAATAGGAGGCACTGAGAGCGAGGTTTAAACAAAGTCTACGTTGGCTCGTTTCTCAGGCTCTGACTGAATGGGCATGACACCAGAGAAGCAATATCTGTGTGTTGTAGCAATCTGTGAAATACAAACGTATTTGCTTTCGGGCCATTCAGTCACTGGGATTGGGATAACCTCTGAAAGAACCATGTTGGGTATCGCATTGCTTAGGGCAGGGGTGGGCAACTTTGATGATGGCAAGGGCCACTATATTTCCACCTTCACTCCAGAGGGCCACATTGCATATCGCTACGTCCTACTAGTAACTCGTACAAAAGAAGCAAAAATAGCAGATCTACAAGCTCAAAACGCATCGCAGCTCTGAGCTTGTAGATCTGCTATTTGCTGCGATGCGTTTTGAGCTTGTAGATCGGCTATTTTTGCTTCTTTTGAATTGGAATCCTGAATATATATATATATTTTTTTATTGGAATCCTGAAATGTAACAATTTGATTTAATTTCAAACGCATTTAGTTATATACTTATGTTAACTTTATGAATCTAAATACAAATACATTGGACATAAAAAAAATACATTTTATTACTACTATACTAGTCATAAAGCTACTAATATAGACTGATGGAATTAAAGCAGGTCATGCTTGGAATTATAACAGCTGAAATCAATAATATATCAGTATTCCAGTATTAACCTGAGGGCCGCATTAAGTGAAAGTGGGGGCCGCATGTGGCCCCCGGGCCGCCAGTTGCCCATGTATGGCTTAGGGAAGCTCATTTGGCAACACAACAATAACTTAATAATATACTGTATGAGAAGTTACAAAGAGGCCAGTCAGGTGACAGAGAAGTCATTATGTGACTTTGACAGTTGGAATAAGGCTGACAGGTGGGTGTAATGATTAATCTATCCTGTTCTTCACTGATGATGTAAACCAATAGTGTTCGTGTGCAGTCAAATGATATACACAGTACACACAATAAAACAAATTAAAAAAAAAAAAAAAAAAAGATAGTCTACAAAACTGTTTAATGTCTTAGCAGCTAAAGCAAACATATGACAACTCAAGTTTAGCCTGTTATAGATTTGTGGCAAAGACCGCTGCTTCTGTATTTCCCCTAATAGCTAATGTTAAACTTGTAATGTAAGCTTTTCTGCAGCCAAACTGCTAATAAATAAATAAATAAATTCAAAATATATAATATAATCCTATACATAACGTTTATGAATTACACATACAGATATGTACTGATTATTGTGCATGGATAGTAGAATCGACTCACTTCAACTAGTGTTTCAATTTCACTGATTTCCAAAAGAGAATTTATTAAATATTCTCCATTTATATCACTTGAATACACCACGTCATAATGTCCATGACCCTCATGATTCATTCATAATGACTGCAGGTAGGAAAATATGAACGAAAACAACCCATTGACATGTGAAGGATAAGACAACATTATGAAATACATACCATTCAATCTTGTTTGCCTGTTTGCCCGCACTCGTAAAAATGTCTGCAAAAGTGGAAAGAAAGGAAACAGAGAAAACGTCCATTAGACAGTGAAAAATCAATATTTGGAGTTTATAGCGACATAAATAACTCTCCCGAGTGAGATTGCATTGGATGCTACGGGGTTGTTGTGGGGGGACTGTAAACAAAACCTACTTCTCTGCTGGGTTGCACCTCCTCCATTACAGCAGGGCTGGCAAGTTTCATTGAACCCTCACTTTCTGGCCGCTAAAACTCTCGCGTGCAAAGCGCTCACGTATGTCTTCTGATATTGTTCATTACTGTAAATGCAACGCCGTGTCCATCAATCTAGGCGGATGGAAAAGGATTGAAAAGTGGAGCCCCTGCAATCGCAGAACACTCTCATGCCCGGCGCCATGTTAGCTTGTTTTAGTCATGTGACAGGAAAGAGAGCAAGACGTCCGTGTCGTTTCGAGCTTTGGCCGCTAGAGGGAAGCAACGGCACGCCGAGGCTCCAACATGAGCTGCATTTACAGTCTATAATATGGTTGTATCAAATGAGTTGTCAAAAAAAAGTCTAATTGTTTTCTTCTGCCAGAAAGATTAATTGTTACTGTTCAGATTGTAAATTAAACAGTGCTCATTGCAAAAGTGCTTATATCAAACTTTTGTTATCCAAGATACAATTCACAGCAAAATACCTCACATGATGTAGCCTATTATATAGGCTATATAAAAAAGATAGATAGATCTAGCATCTAGGGCTGTGGTTTTCAACCAGTGGTCCGGGGACCACCAGTGGTCCTTGAAGGGGTTCCAGGTGGTCCACAGCTAAATGAGGGAAGAGTTGGTAACCAAATGGACCCTTATAGATGCAGCATAAATAATGGACCTTGATATGAAAAAGGTTGAAAACCACTGATCTAGGGCAGTGATTCTCAACCTGGTGGGTCAGGGACCCCCAGGGGGGTCCCCAAATTATTTTAGGGGTCCCCAGATGATAACATTGTTTTCTCACTCAATAGTAAACAAACCAACGTACATTTTAAGTGTATAGACTAGAGGGTATCTGCACGTTTCTAAAGTGACAATTTAGGACTTTTTAATACTCTAAAATGACAAATTAAAAATTGGCCAAATTGTCAAATATTAAAGGCAGAAATTGTGAAAATAGCAGATCTACATGCTCACAACGCCTCACGTTGCAAGGCGTTGTGAGCATGTAAATCGGCTATTTTCACATAGAACCGTGTTATACAAAATGTAATGCCTCAACTCTTAGTGCTCGTCAGGGTGGTGGGGGGTCCCCAGTTAAAATATGATTATTTTGGGGGTCTCGGCCTGAAAGGGTTGAGAACCACTGATCTGGGGGTCTGTATGTGTTGACTGAAACAACAGCAGTGGCTGTAGTGGCCACAGTGATGGTTCAATCTCCTCTCTGCCTCATCCGTCAGCCAGTCTCACATCATGCAGTCAGACCTCCTCTGCTACCATCCTTTCCTTATGTCCATCTTTCCCTCCCTCCTCTTTCCTCTCTCTGTCACCCATCTCCTCTCACTGCCTCGTTTGAGTCATTGGTCTGCCTATACTGTGCAACACCGGGAGAGTGTTTTCTGCAGGTCTTTCAGTCCGAGTGTATCCAAGGGTGAGTTCGGAAATGCGCACCGGGTGTGTGCTCAGTGTAGTGAGTGCCTAAACCCAACCCTAATCCTAACCCTAACCTCAGTAAAACTATGCCTAAACCCAACCCTAACCCTAACCCTAACCTCAGTAAAACTATATGCCTAAAACTAACCCAAACCCGAACCCTAACCAGACCCGGTGCGCATTTCCGAACGCACCCTTTGATACACTCGGACTGAAAGACCTGCAGAAAACCCTGTGCAACCTCTCAAAAACCTCTCCCGTGCAACACCACCACTACCATATCTTTGCTGTCGGGCAGAAACCTCTTATCTCCATATTCTAACTTTGTGTGTGTGTGTTATTCTGTGAATTACACCGTCACACAAACGCATCAAAAGTAGCAGATCTGCACGCTCGAAACGCGGCGCGCAGCGACGCGTTTCGAGCTTGTAGATCTGCGAGAGAGAGAGAGAGAGAGAGAGAGAGAGAGAGAGAGAGAGGGGGGGGGGGGGGATTGAGGAGACGTCAGCATCTTCTACAAAATAACATTTGTCGGGGGTGAAGGGAACCACCATTGACTTAATCATTTGTATAATATAAGGCGATTTCAGCAGTTTCACTTAATGAGAAAATCTACTTTATGGCTATAAGGCCTTCATGAGCTGTGTCATCTCCAACGTATGGGCGTATAACGTTTGCACGGACTTAATAGTTTCAGTTTTATGGCGAAGGAGGGGAGACCCACTTAACCCTGTGATACATCACGGCTATAGGAATAAAACACCACCGCAGCACACACTGACAGATGGTTCATCCCAGTGTAGTCAAGGAGGGCCACAGGGTTGTTGAGAGAAGTAGGCATGGATTGAACTTGAGACCAGATCATCAGACAGGGACATGCTGGGCCCCTGATTCAGCCCGGGAAAAAGAGTTGGAGAGGCCCTCATTGCGCGCTATAAAGAGAGATCTCTCTCTATAGCGCTGCTGCTACTCAAAGATTTGCCATTTCAGATCATGACAAGTGACAAGCCAGTGGGCCCATTACATGAGTTATATTTTGTCGTTGTCGGGTGGAAACCTTGTATGTCCAAAACCGTTTGTTTTGTATTTATCAATTAAAAAATGAATTAAATGAGTGAAAACGGCCGATCTACAAGCACACAACGCCTCGCACCGCGAGGCGTTGTGTGCTTGTAGATCTGCTGTTTTCACTACTTTTGTGCGACAGCCTTTTATGATGAAGCAGGGCATTGCTTTGTGAAAAATGTACACATTTGAAACTTGGAGATACAAGGTTTCTGCCCGACAGTGACGATTTACTTTGTTGGCCGCCCAGCCCCCAAAATGGAACGAAGGCCGACATTTTATTTAAAATTTTTCCTAATTTTTCCAGCACGTCCCTGTCATCAGATACAGGTCCAGTGAGCACCTAAACCTTCTGGGCACCATAATGTTAAATTGGCTGTTTTTTTGTGTAGTGTAAAAAATGTATAATAATAAATGCATGCTTTGGAAAATGGCCTGAAGTATTAAATGTCAAGTATACACGATTAGAAGATGCACGGTACATCATTGTCAGACCTAATTTACTTCTTGTTTTTCCCGAAAAATGACTTGCTATCACAGGTTTTGTATAGCAATTTGTAGCATTTGTGGAAATATTGGGCCTTACTGTAAATGTGATAATCCCCCATTTTTTTGAATAAATCTAAATATGAAATCAAATCAAATGTAAAATATACAATAAATATATATTTAAAAAAAAATGGTGGCCAATTTTCTCAGGGGCCCACTATTCTTACTGGCCGAATGATTACAACAAGAATGAGGACTTTCCAAAATAACTGTGTCCTTGGGCAAGGCGTTTAAACCAACTATATTTGGTGAATGTTCCCCCCAGAGGGATAGGGATGCTGAGGTTCAAGTGGTTAACCCCCAAATGTAATGTTCCAGTGTTGTGTACAGTACAGTATGTGGTGTGAGATGTGCCCTGCATCTCTTCCCCCAGGCTATATAGCTCTGTAGATAACAATGCTTTCCTAGTCTCACTGGTGGTCGTAGAATAAGGATTAGTTCATGCTGTAAAACACATTTACCTCAGGGCAGTTTAAATCCATGGAGCTAATCTTGGTGTGTGTGTGTGTGTGTGTGTGTGTGTGTGTGTGTGTGTGTGTGTGTGTGTGTGTGTGTGTGTGTGTGTGTGTGTGTGTGTGTGTGTGTGTGTGTGTGTGTGCTGCAAGCGAACACACATACAGTAAGTGCATGGGTTGTCGTGCATGCATGTGTGTGCGGAGATGTAATTGAGATTAGGCCCTATTACTCGAGGTAAACTCTAATAATGGGTATTTGCCAACCTGAGCGGGAAAGGCATTTTGTAAACAAACAAACACACACACACACACACACACACACACACACACACACACACACACACACACACACACACACACACACACACACACACACACACACACACACACACACACACACACACACACACACACACCATTACCACTTGGACAAATCTCTACAGTATATGGAAGAGATAAGCATAGATATCGCTAAGGGCCAAATAAGTATGAAACCCTAGGCTGAATTTGTTGTTTGTTTTCCAATTCAGGTTAAAGATTATACAGCAGATTAAAAACAACAACGATCCCCCTTCTAATTGAAAAAGCTAATTTGAGTGATCAGCTTAAAATTTCATATAGGAATCTAATTCAGTATTCTGATCTTTCCATGACTGCTGAGTAAACTGTGAGTGTGTGTGTGTGTGTGTGTGTGTGTGTGTGTGTGTGTGTGTGTGTGTGTGTGTGTGTGTGTATGCGCGTGCGCGTGCGTGTGTGTGTGTGTGTGTGTGTGTGTGTGTGTGTGTGTGTGTGTGTGTGTGTGTGCGCGCGTGCGTGTGTGTGTGTGTGTGTGTGTGAGTAAGTGACCTGGTATCTGTCGGAGTGATGGGCATCTTCAGAAGACAGAGGCGAGACAACGGGGGACTCTCCTTCACGCTTGATGTGGACGGACAACAGCAACGACTGCAGAGAGAGAGAGAGAGAGAGAGAGAGAGAGAGAGAGAGAGAGAGAGAGAGAGAGAGAGAGAGAGAGAGAGTTGGTTGGTTGAAAAAAAGAAGAGGGAAGAATGTAGCACTGGTTCCCAAACATTGGGTCGGGACCCATTTGTGGGTCATGGACACATTTTTATGGGTCCCTTAATTATTATTTCAAAACACTTTCCTAAAAAGCTAAGATTTTCATGAATAATAGAAAAATACAATACAACATTTTTTCAAGGTAATTTCATTAATAACTAAAAGTGAAATCTAAGAAATTCCATAAATTAGAAAAAAATATTTAAGAAAGATAGTCGATCTACAAGCTCGTTTTTTTCACGTGTTTTAACTAGTTTGGGTCCCGGGCAGACGTCTAATTTCTTTTTTGGGTCTCGACTCTTGACCTGAAAAGTTTGGGAACCACTGCAATACAGGAAAAAAGAGGAGCAAATTCACATAATATCTTAAATACACAAACCATCGCAAACGTAATCTTTTTTCTTCTTCAATCTCAACAACTATTCTCCTAGAGTTCAAGATGTTATTTCACACATTTCCAAACAAAGACATGCTTTTCCTCGTCCCTGCATGGCTTTGCGCACAAAGCCACCCAAATCAAATATGTGCCCATATTTAAGTTTTAATCCAAACTATCTTTTATCTTCTTTTTGTTGTACGTGATAAAGACAGGAAGCGTCACACCTCCAGAATTAGCAGAGCGCTAGCGCCGCGGACGCTAAAACACGTCGGCGCCTGACGACAACAAGCTGCCAGACTCCTTCTGTCTATAAAATCCCTTCCACTGATTAGAGTTAGTGTTTATGGGATGTTAAGAGGAGTTAGAGAAGAAGAACTCATTAACAGGGGAGGAGAGGAGGAAGGGTAGAGGCTATGGAGAGATGGAGAGGAGGCAGGGGCGTCACAAGGGGGGGGGGGGGGGGGGACTGAGTTACTAGGGCCCAAGGTGGAGGGGCCTTCATTATTTTATACTTTATCTATTGAAAAATAGCAGATCAACAAGCTCACAGCGCGGCACCGAGTGCCGCGCTGCGAGCTTGTAGATCTGCTATTTTTTGAAAAGTCGAGAAAATGTGTGCAAATCTTAGAATATAATGTATTTTTTAAGCAAACATTTGTAACTAAAATGTTGCTTCTGGGGGGTTCCTGGAACTAAATATTTTGATATGGGGGTCCGTGGCCAAATACATATCATTTTGGGGTCCTTCACATGAAAAAAGTTTGAGCACCACCTACAGTACCAAGAAACATATTTCACGATTTTTCAAAAATAGCAAGCTGTGAGCTATTTTTCAATAGTTAATGCACAAGTTCCCAGTCTAAATGGGTTAAACCCCCTCCCCATATGAAGAACATTCATGGGGGGCCCGCAGTGAATCCTTGTACCCGGGGCCCAGATTCTGGTGCGACACCCCTGAGAGGAGGAGAGGAGGACGTAGAGGAGCAGGTGGAAGGGTAAATGCCTGGGAAGAGGAGGAGAGGACCGTAACTGTCCCACATTATGGGACACTTTGTCTGTCCATAAAGCTGTCTCACAACACTTCAAACGCACACACACACACACACACACACACACACACACACACACACAAGCATGCAGCACAACCCCTCGCACACGCAGTATACGACACACGACACACAACCACACGACTCGCTGACAAAGCCAATCCAGTTAATTCCTCAAATGAACAAGGGAGTAAGCGAAAGGAGACAAGTGAAAGAGATGGAGAGACAGAAAGAGCAACGTTCCGTTTTTTTACTAGCCTGGACAGAGACAACCTTGTATGTCCAAAACCGTTCGTTTTGCATTTATCATTAAAAAAATGTTTAAACTAGTGAAAACAGCCGATCTACAAGCACACAACGCCTCGTGATGCGAGGCGTTGTGTGCTTGTAGATGTGCTGTTTTCACTACTTTTGTGCGACGGCCTTGTATGATGAAGCATCGCTTTACTTTGCGAAAGAACATGCACATTTGAAACTTGGAGATACGAGGTTTCCACCCGACTACAACGATATCCGTGTTTAGACATGGAAGCCTCAGTGTGTGTGTGTGTGTGTGTGTGTGTGTGTGTGTCTGTGTGTGTGTGTGTGTGTGTGTGTGTGTGTGTGTGTGTGTGTGTGTGTGTGTGTGTGTGTGCGCGTGCGTGCGTGCGTGCGTCTACGCGTGTTCGTGCCTGCGTGAGTCTGTGTGTGTGCGCCTGTGCATGCATGCTTGCGTCTGGGCACGCGCGTGCCAGCGTGTTTGTGCGTGGGGGGGTTATGCGTGTGCACATGTCCATTTTATGTGTGTTTTTATGCGTGTGGGAGCATGTGGTTTTACAAGGCAGCTATGAAATATTTGTGTTTACAGTCATCTCCTATTAATCAAGCAGAAAGGGGCAGAGCAGAGGCTTAAGTGGTCGACAGCCATAATCTAATAATAATAAGTGAGAAATGACCAGCCCCCCAGAGATGCCACGCTAAATTGGACATTATGCACGGTCCCTTTATGTGTGTGTGTGTGTGTGTGTGTGTGTGTGTGTGTGTGTGTGTGTGTGTGTGTGTGTGTGTGTGTGTGTGTGTGAGAGAGAGTGTGTGTATTGTACTGTGTACAGCATTTGTACTGTAGGCTATAGCCGCACAGCCGTTTTGAACATGATTCTTTTCTTTGACAAGACATCATTTTACCTGGAGCTTTAACCACATTCACCCTGGCTTCCCCTTTTCTTTATTTCCAAATATGTTTGAAACGTTATTTAAATGATTTCTAAATTAGCAGCTTTACAAGTTCACAACGTGTTGCGATGCGTTGTTGAGCATGTAGAATATGCCAAATTATGTAGAATAGCCAAAGTATAAAATAGGCGTAATTGGTCAAGCGTAGGAAAGTTAAATTGGTCTTGAAACTGAAGCAGTCAAAAAAGACGTGAATGATTTGTAAAAGACCATTGGGGACGGACGCTCTTCAGTCAGTCAGACCACACATAGCAGAGCGTGTCAGTATGCGTGGGCACGCAGCTCTCACATCTCACATTCTGGATGATCTGCTTTAGTCAGTCTAAACATTTCACCTGCTAGAACTACCTGAACGGTGGTTGTGAAAGTGTGTGTGTGTGTGTGTGCGTGCGTGTGTGTGTGCGTGCGTGCGTCTTTGCCCCGGGGGGTTATCACGTACACCCTCCCCTGGCATTATCCTCCTCCACTTTGCCCTCTGCCACCCGGCGCCTCCATTACGCTCCCCTCATAGATTATCCCACGCACGGTTGGCACAGGGTCACCATGGCGACAAGGCCCCCGAGGCCACTAAGGAGCCGCTAACGGCGGCTCATAGCCGGCGGGGAGGTGCAGCCGGGGTTAATCTCCGGTGCGGCCGGGGTGGGCAGCGTGACGCGCCGTAAACACGGCTCCCCCGTGCTCCGGACCAGCCCTCTCCATTCTCCACGCCGCCGCCTCAGAATACTAAACACGCGCTCCCTGATGCTCAGTCACGCCTGGAAATGCCCCGCTGACGCTCACCCCTTGACCCCCTCACTCCACCGCTGTCTGGAAGCAGCTCCGCTCCCCCCCCCCCCCCCCCCCCCCCCCCGACCACAAAGTGCTCTTCTCCTGGGTCAGAACCTTGAAGGTAAAGAAGCCACGGAGGAGGAGGCTTCCCAAATTATCTTGGAGATCACAAAAGTTACTAGCTTGTCGTCACACCTCGGATCTCCAAGTTTCACATTTGTACATTTTTTCTCTGGACATGTGTAAGTGTGTGTAAGTATGTGTAAGTGTGTATACTTTGGCTCAAAACTATTTAAAATCATTTTTAAAACTATAAACACAAAACGAACGGTTTTGGACATTCCACCCGACAACAACGATATGGTATACCAGAGCCCTTATTGGGCCCTGCAATGAGGAGAAATCTAATTACAGAGGACCGTAAAGAGATACTGTCACGCCCAAAATGACTATTTTTCTATCGATTACTCACCCCATGGAGACTTGAATTCATGGAGATTTTTTTTCATTTTTGTCGCATTCCAAAACCAATAGTTTGAGGAGTTTCCATAGGGAACAAAGCAGGTGCTTTGTGTCTCCATAGGGAACAAAGCAGGAACTTTGTGTCTCCATAGGGAACAAAGCAGGCACTTTGTGTCTCCATAGGGAACAAAGCAGGAACTTTGTGTCTCCATAGGGAACAAAGCAGGCTCTTTGTGTCTCCATAGGGAACAAAGCAGGTGCTTTGTGTCTCCATAGGGAACCACTGTGGGTCATCGAATTATTGGCTTAGGAAAGCGACAAAAACAACAAAATATCCATGAATTCAAGTCTCCATGTGGTGAGTAATCAATAGAAATCTTTTTGGGGGATGAACTATCACTTTAACTTAAGCGTTATACCGGTATATTTAATCTCACTGCAACATGTTGTAAGCTTGTATATCTGCTTATTACGCTACTTCTGACTTTGATTTTTTATAACATCATAGACAAAACACTGCTTAACTCTAATTATATTAGTAAATACGTACTAGTAATATGATTATCTTGTACTAGCCTGTATAATATATACATATACTGTACATACACTGGTGATAATTAAGGAATATAGGAGTTCCCTATACCTACCTATGGTTGCATTTATAATGTTGTAAATTAATACGGCTGATGTTCTCTAAATGTCAGCCAAAAAGTTGTGTAATCCTACAGTATGCCTACATACTGTACCATCAGCAGTACTATTAGTATGTACTGTACAGTAGTGCTGCAATGACATCATCTCTACCCACTACTGCTCTTATCTCTTCTCAGCCTCTGGCATTCCACCTCTGCACATCACTCTGCTACTGTACACTTCAACTCCTTTATCTCCTCCTGAAGCTTGTTAAAACCTGCTTTGAAACGTGAGGTGTCTGTGTGTGTGTCTGCACACCACGCACTCATGTACCTATATAAGGTATATAAATGTATATGACTGAAGCCTATGGGCAAACTACCGTACTCTTAGTGCAACAACATACAGTGAACAGAAGCCCTCAAATATGTACAGTGAAAGTACAGAGCTGCAGAACGCTACAAAACCTTGCCAGAGATTCAGGGGACATGTTGCATAATTCCAGAAGAATGGGTGACGTAGGCTAATGACTTCATGTCTGCAGACAAGACATCACACATGCATGTGTCTATAACAAGTCCATCACCTGTCTGGAGTATGACATGGTCTGATGGCGTGGGTTCAGATTTATTCTCTATTTTGTCTTTGTGAATAATGAATACAGTCATCATCAGTCCACACAAAATATTCTATGAACAGTTTTGATTAACTCAATATTTAGTCTATTGAATACTAAAGTATTGTTGCCTGTATTGTTTTATGTATTTGTATTTATTAAATACAAAGATATAGAATAAAGTATAATTTTAGTCCATCTTACCTTGGGGGTCCCTGGAGTAACGAGACCATCCTTGGGTAAGGGGTTCTTACTGTTGGGAGAGAGAGAGAGAGAGAGAGAGAGAGAGAGAGAGAGAGAGAGAGAGAGAGAGAGAGAGAGAGAGAGAGAGAGAGTTTAGGCATACATGAATATGGATCCTGTGTGCATGCTGTGTGTTGCATGTCAACCAAACTTCACAGAGAGAAAACCCTAAATAAAATAATCCATCCATCCATGCATTCAGTGTCATCTTTCTTTACCAAGCCCATTCCCCTGGCTGGTATTTGAATCCATTACAGCTGACGGTACCACCGCTAAACAGATTGGCTGGGTAATTTTTTTTATTGAGGCAATAATTCTTCCACATCACCCACTCACTCACCTATACACACTATACACAAGCAAAAAACAAACACACACACACACACACACACACACACACACACACACACACACACACACACACACACACACACACACACACACACACACACACACACACACACACAGTGTTGCGGTGGCAGAAACAGGAAATAAGTGATTTTGCGGTGATTTGATTTGTCATTGCAGCGGGCCCTGGCCTGCAGGGCCACTGTGGACTCTGAAATATGTGGAGGACAATCTGCTGCCTTGTAAACATTATATTAGACACAGAGAAGATGGAAGGATGGAGGGATGGAGGGATGGATGGATGGAGGGAGGGAGGGAGGGAGGGAGGGAGGGAGGGAGGGAGGGAGGGAAGAAAGAAAGAAAGAAAGAAAGAAAGAAAGAAAGAAAGAAAGAAAGATAGATCCCTCAAGTGTGTGTGTGTGTGTGTGTGTGTGTGTGTGTGTGCGTGCGTGCGTGCGTGCGTGCGTGCGTGCGTGCGTGCGTGCGTGCGTGCGTGCGTGCGTGCGTGCATGTGTGTGTGTGTGTGTGTGTGAGAGGGTGAGTGCGTGTGCGTGCGTGTGCGTAACGTGATTTAATATGTCTGTGCCAGATGCTGGCAGAATGTATGCCCTCACCACTTCTGTTTAATAATACTGACTTCCAATCATTCATCCCCAATCCACCATGTACGCACGCACGCAAGCACGCACGCACGCACGCACGCACGCACGCACGCACGCACGCACGCACGCACGCACGCACGCACAGAGTGACATGTATTGTTGCTACCCTTTCATTGAAGCAGGTTTTTTCCATGCCAGTTATTCTCATCTCTTTATGTCTGTCACTTTGACTGTCTACCTCTTTCTATCTTCTCTCAGCCCTCCCTCCCTCCTCTCTCTGTCCCTTGGTCCCTTTGTGTATTTCACTCTCCTTCCATCTATTTCTCCCGTCTCTCGCCCCAAACACAGAGATGAATGTC
>NC_137814.1:41320456-41340456 GCF_963921795.1 Nannobrachium achirus | reverse complement strand
ACACACACACACACACACACACACACACACAGACAGCCTTGTGACATGACCAGGGTGTTTTAATCCAGGAACACAAGCAGACACAGAGGAGGGGATGTGTGACAGTGGGGGAGAGAGAGAGAGAGAGAGAGAGAGAGAGAGAGAGAGAGAGATGAATAGAGGGGGTGAACCTGGACAATAACAAGGAAATAGGTCTGACAGAACTTTTTAGTGGTGAGATTTTTCAGCCAAATGCCACGCCAGAGTTGATGGATGGATGGACGGATGGATGGATGGATGGATGGATGGATGGATGGATGGATGGATGGATGGATGGACGGACGGACGGACGGACGACGGACGGGTAGTCATGCTGGACAGATGGAATGGAAGAAGGAGGGAAGGATGGAGGGGAGGAACGGAAGGGACACAGGGAGAGACAGAGGGGGGGCGAGAGGGAGGGAGGGATGGGTGGATAAAGAGAGAGATAGAGAGAGAGAGAGGGAGAGTCCCGTCCTGACAGGTGTGATAGAGTGCAGGTCTGATCCTTCCTAATGTGCAAAGATGGATCGTCTCATCTCTCTCTTACCCTTGATTTATACCCGGTCGTGTGTCGTGTCGCACACCGGGAAAACGGTCGATCTACAAGCTCGCCACGTGTCACAGCACGCCACGTCGTGAGCTTGTAGCTCGGCTAGTTTGGGTGAGCGACACCGCCACGCGACTAAGTATAAATCAGGCTTCAAGTGTCTCTCTTTTTCTCCTTCCGTGTCTCACTCCCTCCATTGGCCTTTCCACCCTCTCTCTCTCTCTCTCTCTCTCTCTCTCTCCTTCCATCGCTCTCTCTTCCTCTGCCTCTCTGTCTGTCCGCCCACCTTTTCCTCTGACGAGCCACAGGATGTCTAGCTTGTTCTATCTCACTTTCCTCCTGTCCCTTCCACCTCTTCTTCATCTCTGTCATGTAGCTTCATCCCCGCCAAGGCAACAGATGACGTTTCACCACGTCACAGTGAAGTGTCTTAGCCTACTGCTACAGTTACTGTACACTACAGTGCCATGCACACTGCACAGTACCATAGCAGTTTCCCTATCTGTCTGTCTGTTATCCATTCTTTCTTTCCTCCTAGTCTATCTTCCTTCTAGTTGTTGTTGACTGTTTGTCAGGTGCTCTTTTTCTTTTTAAACATTCTTCAAAACCCACTTTTCTGCAGGAATGGTGTTTGTGTTTCACACAGATCTGTGCCAAATGCAGTTCAAATGAGTTCCTAGTAGTTCTTCCACGCTTACGGGCCCATTGTTAAATCACAACTCTTTTTTTTAAGTACACCGAGATGCTTTGTAAGTGTTGTAGACGTTATATCACCCCTATATGATTGATGAATGCAGAACATTGGAAAACGTGTTCCTTTAAGCTCTTAAAATAAGAAGAACCAAAACGAGAGCAGGAAATCCTCATTTTAAAAGGGGGACTTTTACTTCTTCCTGTCTGCCTGTGTATGTATTTCTTTCTTCTCTCTCTCTCTCTCTCTCTCTCTCCTCTCAGTCTCTTTCTTTCCTCTGGCTCTGTCCCCATTGTGTTTCCTTGGGCCAGGTGAAGAGTGAATCAATAGATGCCAGATAGCACATGGCTTTACAGTAGCGGGGTACAAAGAGCCGAGGTAAAAAGGCCATCGGTGAAGAGGACTGGGATTGTCAGCTCAATACGGCCTCTCAACACAACCTGAAGATAAAACTGTCTGCCGTGTCCTCGTGGCTTAATGGGGCTAAAGGGCCGTGGCGCTCAGCCTTCAACACCGCAGGTCCAAATATAAGACCACGGGCCTTTGTCAAAATGTCTTCCACTCACTCTAGGGGGGGGGGGGGGGAAGCAATCTAGACAGTGTTAGGAAACAAAAGAAGCTGACGATGGCCCCCCCCAAAAAAACAGGCCTGTTGTTGTACAGAAAGAAAGCAATTTAGTAAAGAAAAGCTGGGCTGGGTCTGCTGGCGTGGCGGTCAGCCGGGCACCTATAGGCTTCAATGTAGCCTGACAGAGCATCGCAGGTTCGAGTCCTGTTCCCGATGATCTTTGCTGCATGTCTCTCCCCATCTCTCTCTCTCTGTTTTCTGTCTGTCTCTACTGAGAATATAAATAAAGGCCAAAACGCCCCAAAAACATGTTGGAAAAAAGGGGGGGGAAAGAAGTAAAGCTGGTCTGCGTGGTTGGTTGGTAAAACACTAAATGTAGACCTATTGCAAAAATCTGCGTCAGATTTCTCTTTAACTGTATACATACTGTATAGTGTGATCCTTGAGGGGGTTCCAGGTGTCACCGAGCTAAAAAGATTGATAGTTCAAATGGAACCTGATGGATCCATTTGTACACTCTCAGAGTTATGGGGTCTGTGGCTTTAATGCACTACTAAACTGGGGGCCCTTGAAATAAACCACAGGGCATTCATCTATGCCCAAGATTATCCCCCCTCAGGGTTGGATACTGAGAGCAACGATGATGAATGATCATTTTATTCATCACATACATATTGCCTTATTTATTTATACATTTCAGCGTCTCCTCCTTAGCCATGATTTCTACCATATTGTCATTGTCGGGTGGAAACCTTGTACTGTATGTCCAAAACCGTTTGTTTTGTATTTATCATTTTAAAAATAATAATAATAATAACGTTGCGAGGCGTTGTGTGATTGTAGGTCGGCTGTTTTCACTACTTTTGTGCGACAGTCTTGTATGATGAAGCAGGGCTTTACTTTGAAAAAAAACATACAAATTTGAAACTTGGAGATACGAGGTTTCTGCCTGACAGTGATGATATGCAGCAACTGAACTTGGCAAGCCGATCGTCAAGACATGTTTGTTGATGAATGTTAGGTTTTTGCTCCAGAGAGGCTGGAGGCTATAGTGCAAAGTGTGCACAATTGTGCACCAGCAGTTATAACTGGCTAATCTCTGCAATTTTAACACCTCCCTTACCCAGGTCATTTTTATTTACACATTCTATGCTTAGTAAACTGGACATCAGTAGCATCTATACTTGGTGTGCTCTTTTTTTTTTTTTTTTTTTATCTCTACTCCAAATTCCTTTGCCATAAATAGCCTATCTACAAGCTTGTTCTGACCTTCGTCTATTTTTGGCGATCCATAATCTGGATGCTGGGGTTCAAGTGATTGAAGGTAGACGTCTCACACACCTGCTAAAGAGGTGGACAGAAGAACTGTCTGACTGGTACAGTGAACTTTGCCATTGTCTCTCTTTTGTTTTTTTATAAATCGCCACGGTAAATGGAATTGTCTTGTAAATTATACACACAATCAGCTAATGAGCGCTGTGCATGTAAACTAGATTTAAGCGCAACAGTAAGAGCGGGGGGGACGAGGGAGCGAGCCCCGTTTACGAGATGGCACACACGCACTGGGTGTGTGCCCAGTGCCACATACAGTACGACACACGGAAACATGCATGCATGCCCACGAACGCACGTACGCACGCACGCACGCAAGCACGCACGCACGCACAGCATAGCACACACACGCAGGCACTCATGCAATTCCCAAATGGAATTCCAAAGTGTCTGCATTTGGTGGCTGTTTACTCATGTCCTTGAACAACTGCCTTCTCCTTGTGACACGCACGCACGCACGCACGCACGCACGCACGCACGCACGCACGCACGCACGCACGCACGCACGCACGCACGCACACACACACACACACACACACACACACACACACACACACACACACACACACACACACACACACACACACACACACACACACACACACACACACACACACACACACACACACACACACACACACACACACACACGTTGGTTGTTCCTCTAAATGAGTTTCCTGACATGCATCAAGTGTTTACAGCAGGCACCGCTGTTCTCTCCTCTTTTCTTTCCTCCTCTTCCTCCCTCTCTCTCTCTCCCCCCCCCCCCCCCCCCCCTCCCCGCGTGGTGGAGCGGGGTGGGCCGCGGCTTGCCTCTAACAGCCGCCAACATTGGTAAACAAGGAAATCTCTCAGCCGCGGCCTGGCGTGTAACCGCATTACCGCGCCACATAACCTCTTCAAATAATGTGCGATAAGGGGAGTTTGATTTGATTCGCCGGAGAGCGGTGCATGGGGAAAGAGTCCCCCCCCCCCCCCTCCCCCGTCTCCTCGCGTGTCTTCCTCTCACCCTCCTCTCCTCTATCTTCCCTTCTTTCTCTATTCTTCCTTCCGTTCTTTTGTTCTCCCTCTCCTCCTTTTCTTCTGCCTTCCGTCGCTGTCCTCTCCTCCTACAGTATCTCCATATCGTCACTGTGGGGCAGAAACATCGTACTGTATCTCCAAGTTTCAAATGTGTACGTTTTTTTCGTAATGTGAAGCCCTGCTTCATCATACAAGACTGTCGCACAAAACTAGTGAAAACAGCAGATCTCCAAGCACACAATGCCTCGCCTTTCCACCCGACAACGACTATCTTCTAACTTTTTCTTTCGTAAATAAACGCCGTACTTAATCATTCTGCATTGTCACAAGAAAGCATCAAAAGTAGCAGATCTGGAAGCGCAAAGCGTGGCGCAAAGTGACGCGTTTCGGGCTTGTAGATCTGCTACTTTTGCTACTTTTGAATTTGAATCCTGAAAAGTAACATGTGAGGTTTCCACCCGACAGAGACGCTTATACTGTCTTTCTTTCTCTCTCTTCTTCCTTCTCTCCATCCCCCACATGATGTGTGTCTCTTCCTCTCCTGAGGGAGGGTGCATCTCTCCCTGATCTGACACCGCCTCGCTTACACAATCAAATAAATGGCGTTTGAGGTGTCAGCATTCATTTTGGAACTGCGCTCTCTTCTCGCCCAACAGGCGCAAGGTGAGGTGAGGAGCCCCCCCCGCCATAAAGCCATCATCTCCATAATGGCAAATATGAGCCCTGAAGTCCCCCAAAACCAGGGGGCCGCATTAACGCAAATGGGACTAGCAAAGGTGTGTGTGTGTGTGTGTGTGTGTGTGTGTGTGTGTGTGTGTGTGTGTGCACTCTGCGTGTCTCCCTTTTAGGTGATATGGTTTATTCTAAGTGAGCCGTGATTTAAGCAGGCTAGACAGTCACCAAGATTATCACCGGTGAGTGTGTGTGTGTGTGTGTGTGTGGGGGGGGGGGGGGGGGAGTGTTCCACAATAGATGGCCCATTCAGAGGACATTTGATGAAATGGAACGGGGGTCAACTTCAGTTTGCCACCCATGTCTACGTTGCTACTATACTGTGTGTGTGTGTGTACGCGTGTGCGTGCGACGTCTGTGTGAGCGTGTGTGTGTGCTTGAGCCCACCCATCTCTCTCTCTCTCTCTCTCTCTCTGACAGTGATGCATGGCGCTTTTAAATAGCACTCCTCCACGCCCTGCTCAAAACTCATCACCAGCCTCTTTCACCATCCCTCCATCCCTCCTCCATCTCATCCCTCTCTCTCTCTCTCTCTCTCTCTCTCTCTCTCTCTCTCTCTCTCTCTCTCTCTCTCTCCCCCTGGGGTTGTCACTTTTAGAAAAGCAAATGAAATGTCTGTGTGCTGTGGAAGGGCAGGATGAGGAGTGTTGAATGGAATGGTTGAGAGGTGTGTGTGTGTGTGTGTGTGTGTGTGTGTGTGTGTGTGTGTGTGTGTGTGTGTGTGTGTGTGTGTGTGTGTGTGTGCGTGCGTGCGTGCGTGCGTGCGTGCGTGCGTGCGTGTGTGTGTGATACGTTTGTGTGTGATACACATGTGCGTTAGTGGTGTTTTCAGGTCTAGGCTGTGTAGAGAGATGTATCTATACAGTATGTACGTGAATAAATGGAACTGTGAATGAGCTACATGCTAAATGGAAATGTTGTGTGACTGTGGCACAGTACACCTGTAGCAAGTTAAGACTGATTGATACTTAGACATGCTGTTGTGAACTCGTAGATGGTCTATCTTCAGTGTGAGACACGGCGAGCACTCAAGTACTGTCTAAATCAAGCATCAGAGTCAGTTGGATGGTCACACACTGTCAGTGAACTGATTGACAAACTTTGCTTTTATTCATCAAACCTCTCATCTCCTTGTTTAAAATCGTTATGTTTTTATTTATTTATTTGTGAATTAATACCCTAATTCAGTGTCACACAAACGTAGTGAAGATAGCAGATCTACAAGCTCACAATATATCGGCTATTTTGAGTAAAAAAGGAACGGATTTGGACAGACAGATGTGCCAGTGCATGAGCTGCATTGAAAGCAAAACGTATTCACTAAAGAGTAACAGTAAGAGTCAAATGTTGGATATGATTTTGTTTATGTTGTTGAAAGGTTCAAAGTGGTAAATGTGGATTGAATGAGGTTAACATGGTGCAGTTTAACTCGGGCAGACACATGAAAACACTGTGTTAAATGATTTACTGGCTTTTAATCAGGCTTTGCTAAATGGTGATCAAACATCGCCTGTGTGCGTGCGTGCGTGCGTGCGTGCGTGTGTGCGTGCGTGCGTGTGTGCGTGCGTGCGTTTGTGCGTGCGTGCGTGCGTGCGTGCGTGCGTGTGAGACAGTGTGATGCTAGATTCTAGTATAGGGAGGTTATCTCAAAGTAGTGACAGCTGTTTGTTCAATCAATCACCTTGTCACTGTGTGTGTGTGTGTGTGTGTGTGTGTGTGTGTGTGTGTGTGTGTGTGTGTGTGTGTGTGTGTGTGTGTGTGTGTGAGGAAAAGGAGAAACTAGTAAATTAATGGAGCATTAACCAACCACTGACCCGTAGAATAGAGGCTGCTGCCAGTATAGGCTACATCTCCGAACACACACACACAAGCACAGCACACACACACAAGCATGCACACGCGCACACACTCACAAACAAATACCTACGCGCACACACTCACAAACAAATACCTAGGAGGAATTAGATAGCAGAATAAGATAACCGCCATTTGAAATAACTAAAAAGGAAGACTTTGTATTAGGCCTATGTGTTATAAATGTGTTCACATATAGACAGAGCACTTCCACAGGCTAATGGTTAATACACACAATTAATATTCCGTCAAAAAGAGAAAGAAGAAGACTAATAGCGTGAGCCACCCCCAGCCCTGTGCAGCTCCGCCCACCCGTTAACTGCCTCTGTGCTGAGAGCTAAACTGTGTGTTCTCTTGGGAAATGGACACTGTGACAGCGGAGCTTTACCAGCCATCTGGTAAACACACACACGCACGCACGCGCGCGCGCACGCACGCACACACACACACACACACACACACACACACACACACACACACACACACACACACACACACACACACACACACACACACACACACACACACACACACACACACACACACACACACACACACACACACACACACACACACACACACACACACACACACACACACACACACACACACAGTCCCCCCAGGGACAGGGCTATTAGGCCAGGCACGGAAGGGAGACATGGGCCCTGGTGGGTGAGAGCTGGAAAAAATGATAGAAAAGTGAAAACAGCCGATCTACAAGCACAAAACGCCTCGCACCGCTGTTTTCACCACACTTTTGTGAGAGCTGGAGGCTTCAGATGCATTCTTCTTATTTGCTTATTTTCTTTTTCTTGCATTTCGTTGTTGTCGGGCAGAAACCTCTTATCTCCATATTCTAAATGAGCGCCCTACTGTACCTGATCATACTACAGCGTCACACTGTAGATCTACTGTACCTGATCATACTACAGCGTCACACTGTAGATCTGCTAATCTTGCCATTATTGAATTTGAGAGATGATTTATTTCCCTGCTGACTCCACGGTTTTTGTGTCTCTCTTTGTGAGGAGAGACACGGGGTCACCCGTCTCTGCATGTCATCTCAAAGAAAACAGAAAAAAATAATCTTAATGTTTTGCCGATATTTTGGGGGCCCACTTTGCAGTATCCTCAAATGGTCCCCGGCCCACAGGTTGAGAACCACCGACCTGAAAGGAAAGGCACGGGGCGTGATGAAGAACGCCGGAACTCATTTGACGTCCCCAAAGGGCCTCATCACGGCCCGTGGGCGGTGAGTGTGACATCAGCAGGTTTTAAATAGACATGCTGACTCGGCTCTGAACACCAGTCACATAATACGTACACTCATTCTCATCCCGGCCAGCTCGCCACATATCCACGCTTTGTCAGACCCCCATGTCAGACCCCCATGCCGTCCATTATGGAAACAAAACCTCATTGCAATCGTAGGTCGCATTTACTATGAAAACCTGCAGCTCATGTGCGTCAGTCAGTCACGCCTCATGTCACACTCCATACTGTATATGGCCAAGACAGAATTCATTTGTGTGTGACTCGTGTCACGGCAACCACACTTGGAAATTAATTCTGTCCATGTCCCTTTTATGCCCATGTATGGAGATCCCTGATGTCATATCTGGGAATGCCCATATATGGACATATTGTGTTAGTCTCATGATAACCAGTGTGGTTGTTGCGACGCGAGTCACACTTGCTAAATAATTCCGTCCTTGTCCCTTTTATGCCCATACTGTATATGGAGATCCCTGATGTCACAAATATTAAGCCCATATCTGGGAATGCCCATATATGGGCATATTTTGTCAGTCTCTGTTGTTTCAGCCCTGCTTCTCGCCCTTGGGTGTCTTACTGGCATGTCCAAAAGGATTTTCAGGATTCAAATTCAGAAACAGTGAAAGTATTAGATCAACAAGCTCAAAAGGCGTGTTTCGAGCTTGTGGATCTGCTACTTTTAATGCCCTTGTGTGACGCTGTAGTAACTTAGTGTGATCAATAAGAGATGTCTGACCGACCGCAGCGACATGCAAGTTAGCCTTTCACGTCTGTAACAGACGTTCAGTATTCTCCCATGTTAGAACCTCTCGCTGCAGTGTTTGGATGCATAAGCCTGATTTATACACAAACCATATCGTCGCTGTCGGGTGGAAACACTGTATGTCCAAAACCGTTTGTTTTGTAATTATCATTTTAAAAGAGATTTAAAATAGTGAAAATAGTCGATCTACAAGCACACAACGCCTCGCACCATGAGGCTATTTTCATTGGTCAAGGTAAAATTTTTTAACTTGGAGACACGAGGTCTCTGTCCGACAGTGACGATATGATGGTGTTGCGGTGCGTGCCAACAATAGCCGAGAACGCGCTGCAGATACACAAATCATATTTTTCTTTTCCTTGGGACTGTGCATGCAAAGTTCCATGCTGATTGGCTTAGCAGTTCCGGAGATCAACTGTTGACATTTCCCTGCATTTAATTCACATGGAACCAGTATACTGTACCCTGGTTTGAATTGAAACCAGCACGTTTCTCTTGGCTATAGTGAGAAACCGACGAAAAATAATAATAATCTCACTTTGGAAAGTTTGTCGTCGGATGACAGCGATATGTCAGTATTTCAGATTTTCCTGCTATGATGCTAATGTAACTGACAGCAGACAGACGCTGACACCCACGCACAAACGCACACTCTCGCTTTTCATGTCCCTCTTCCTCTGTCCCTCTTCCTTCTAGTCTCTCCTCTCTCTCTCTCTCTCTCTCTCTCTCTCTCTCTCTCTCTCTCTCTCTCTCCCCCTCTCTCTCTCTGATCATCTCCCTCTCCCTGTGCCGCTCGCTCTCATATGGTCTAGTGGTTGAATTAATTACCAAAACCAATTAACGCTTGATTGGCTGATGTTTTAACTAATTAGCCGTAATGAGGGTGCCGTGGCAGCCACAGCGCTGTGTGTTAATTGAATCCTAACAGCGTAGGAGGCCGAGGAGGAGGAGGAGGCTGCCTGTGGAGATGAGGAGACTATACCGAGAGAGCTGACTGACTGACTGGCTGGATGAACCAACAAGGGATGGGATCATATCGCCGTTGTCGGGTGGACACCTTGTATGTCCAAGACCGTTCGTCTTGTATTTATCATTTTAAAAATGAACTAAACTAGTGAAAACAGCAGATCTACAAGCACACAACGCCTTTTGTGCGACAGCCTTGTATGATGAAGCAGGGCTTTACTTGGTGAAAAAACGTACAAACGTGAAACTTGGAGATACAAGGTTTCTGCCCGACAGTGACGATATGAACATTTCATGTCACGATTATTGTGACCAAAGAAATTGACGATTTACAATATTATCGGGATAATCAAAATATCCCCAACATCCATTATCCTGGAGCGGAACATTACCCAAAGAATAGCAGATCTACTGAGCTTGTCGATCGGCTATTTTTTTCGTCAGTTTTTTTTTTACCAATAATAGAGGGTTTAAGTGGTACCAGATATGCAGCTCGGCAAATAAAAGGTGAATTGATCCCAGTGCATGACGGAGGACAATTTCACGATAAGTTTAAATCACACACAGTTTAAATCTCCACGATATGATTATCGTCCCATGCCATGGATGGATGGATGGATGGATGGATGGATGGAAGGATGACTGTCTGATGGTATGTCAGTCAATATATCTGTGTGTGTCTCTTCCTTTAACTGGATGACTGGTCGGCTGACTTTGTTTTTCTCTGTCTGCAAGCTGTCATGAAGGAAACGGCAAGTGACACACACACGCACGCACATACACACATGCCCTGTCATCAACACAGTATTTAGAGCGCATCACAGTAACTCCCACATAGATTGTTATTAGCATCCTTGGCCCATGTCAACGACGCACAAAGGACCATATGTCTCTCTCTCTCTCACACACAAACACGCACACACGCACACACACACACACACACACACACACTCGCACATGTATATAGATTTTGTTCTGAGAGATGTCTTTCAGAGCGTTTGTATTTGACTCTCTCTCTCTCTCTCTGTCATCTAAAGGCATGGCAGATAGTCTGAGGTGGCCATAAAGCCCTGCATGACCATGTAAAAGGCTTAATGATTTTAAAGTTACAAGAGAAAAGAGACTGAGCTCTGTGTCATCCATCACTTCTAGCACCCACCGTCTCACCGCCAAATGGCCTGCCACCCTAACCTGGCACTTAGCATGCAGGGCCCGCTACGTCTCTCTCCATCCCTCCCTCCCTCCCTCCCTCCAACATCCACCCACACACACACACACACACACACACGCACGCACGCACGCACGCACGCACACGCACACACACTGCCTCGCCTCCGCTAGTTTTTCTATTTCAAACTCTTTATCAGTTCTGTCTTCTGCTTTTTTCTTGTTTCATGTCTTTCTAATCCTATAGAAACCTTTTCTCTCTCTGTTTTACTGTAATTTTCGGTAGTTTCGTGCATGATTACCGTTCCACTTTTTCTCTCACTATTCTCTCCATCACAGTCCCCTCGTTCCATCCACTCATCCCACCTATTCTTTCTTCCTCTTCCTTCCTTCCTTCCGTCCTTCCATCATCCACCTATCCATCCATCCATCCATCCACCCACCCATTCATCCATCCATCCATCCATCCATCCATCCATCCATCCATCCATCCATCCATCCATCCATCAATCTTATTCTGCTCATTCATTGTGGATGATGAATCATTTCTCTGGCAAGCCGACCAATTCTAAGGCTTAGATTTATGGTTGATAACATCATGTATTGCAACAGTGTGGTGTTGTGATTTGCGTTTGTATCCGGACCTTGTCACTTAGACACAATGACACCAATAAACACACGCAAATGCGCACACACACACACACACACACACACACACAGATGGCTGATAAGGAGCGGAATCGGTGACAAAAGCAGAATGTAAATCAGTGAGATATATGAAATGGAGCAGCCATTCAGACCGGTCCCTTCAACTCTTAAACCATCCCAAGCCTTTTGTACAGCAGACGTTATTGCTGACGAGTGTCTCGTGCATATTTGTGCATGATGCGCGCACGTGTGTGTGTGTGTGTGTGTGTGTGTGTGTGTGTGTGTGTGTGTGTGTGTGTGTGTGTGCGCGCGTGTGTGTGTGTGTGTGTGTGTGTGTGTGTGTGTGTGTGTGTGTGTGTGTGTGTGTGTGTGTGTGTGTGTGTGTGTGTGTGTGTGTGTGTGTGTGTGTGTGTGTGTGTGTAAGTTGTCAGCTATGGAGAAGAACCCATTTCCTCCTGTTGAATCCCGGGCTCTAAAAGATGGATTGATATCTCTCTGACTGTGGATTGTATGACTGTGTGTGTGAGTGTGTGTGTGTGTATGTGTGTGTGTGTGTGTGTGTGTGTGTGTGTGTGTGTGTGTGTGTGTGTGTGTGTGTGTGTGTGTGTGTGTCTAGTCTAAGGCCTCTTATCAGCTCTTGTCACAAACAGAGGATGGGGGATAATCCTTCATACAGGAGAGCAGCACAACGCTCCATCCAGCCATCTATCTGTCTGACATTCCTTCTAAAGCCTCCTTTAGACTCTCTCACACCACACTGTCAGGTGCCAAAAGTAAATAAGTGATTTGCAAACGGAAAACTTGAAAATCGCTAGACATGTTCCTCCTAAATGTTAATGTTAACAAATCTGTATTCAAGTGGACATGAGGTTTTTGCTTTGTCACGTGCCTACAATTATGTGAAAAGTAACTATTTTCTTCTGGTCTGTACCAGTGGGACCAGATATCCTACTTTAAATTAGCCTTGTGTAGCCAGACGAATCTGCCATTGCAAAGAAAAATTGCCCTCGGCAGATTAGGTCTGGCCCCGCTCAGTTATTCAGTTATTTCACAGTCACAAGTCGTGAGGAACCAACCAGGGGCCCAGTATGCAAATGTGGGGCAGGCATATCACCTTTGCGTTACTCTGATTGGTTGTAGGTCTAACCATTAGAGTCTGTTTGAATCTTTGTAACCTCCCCTTGGGAGAAAAAATAACACTGAGAAGAACCAGACTAATATCCATGCAGTGATAATGTCTGGCTATGCAAGGCTACATTAAGATTACCTAGAGATTGGGTTGATGGTGGATGGTGGGACGTCACAAAGGTACATCTGCACTTGAGATGACTTGAGAGTGTCTTCCGCAAATAACCAGCATCAGATTTAAAACTGCCTAGCCTTAAAGGAGTGGTTCACCCCCAAAATGACTTTTTCTAGAAATTCTACGATTACTCACACCATGGTGACTTGAGTTTTGGTATTTGTCGCATTCCTAAGACCCTATTGATTCCATATGGGGGCCCAAATGCACTCAAATATTGCTGAAAGGTTCACATTAACAGGAGCATGCAAAGCTTCATATTTGAAAACGGCAAAAAACGTTAATTTATTTGTTTAGCCTACTTAAATTTGGCACAAACACTATTCAGGGGTCTACCCAGCATGATTGGCGTGAGTGGCGACACTAGCGTTGACTCCAATTGTGAGAATGGAATGCGGAAATGCTCATTCCATCTCAATGAGATGCTTCCAATCTATGGTTCCAATAGAAAGCGTGATGTGACTGTTCTTCTACGGCTCTGGGTCTACCATGAGAGTAGCCTGGCCACATCGGGCGCATATATATATTAGAAAATAAATTGTGTTAGCAATTGAACATCTCAAAGATCAGCTATCTGCTGGAGTGGGTATTGCACTGGTCACACCTGAGGCTGTTTGTGCGTGCGTGTGTCTGTGTGTGTGTGTGTGTGTGTGTGTGTGTGTGTGTGTGTGTGTGTGTGTGTGTGTGTGTGTGTGGGTGTGTGTGTGTGTGTGTGTGTGTGTGTGTGTGTGTGTGTGTGTGTGTGTGTGTGTGTGTGTGTGTGTGGGTGTGTGTGTGGGTGGGTGTGTTATAGGTGGCAATCAGACATGCTTAGATTGCATCATATGGCTGCAATTGGACATCATTGTGATCTTTATCACAACGCTATCTCTTCATTCTGTCCCCTCCTCCACCCCATCTCTAGCATCTCATTTCCTTCTTTTTGCCTCTCCTCTCCTCAGACCCCAGACCGTGACCTGAAATTGACCAGTAGAGGGGGCTGTTTCACTACACTTACCTCTTTGTTAAGCATCTCATTAGCATGCAGACCCTTTGGTGGCCTGCTTTCTTAAACCAGGGCATGGGGACCCTAAAAATGTGTCTGGCAGCATGGCCTGCTTGGACACAAAGCACTAACATGTCTCTCTGTGTGCTGCATGGCTCAAGGAACAAGAGAGCATAAAGTATTTATTTATCTGCTCTTTTTCTCTATTTCCAGGGTGAAAAGTTGTAAATATCCATAATGGTGGCGAGCTTTTAGGTACAACAAATAACTGTACTCTCTCTTTCTATGTCTCCTCCTTTTATCTTTTGTTTCATGTGTTCAGTGGAAAGACAGGTAGACAGCTTGGGGGTCCTTCAACTCCCAAGTCGCACGCACGCACGCACGCACGCACGCACGCACGCACACACACACACACACACACACACACACACACACACACACACACACACACACACACACACACACACACACACACACACACACACACACACACACACACACACACACACACACACACACACACACTCGTCAGGTTGAATGGAACAACTCGGATCAATATAAAATTAAAGGGACTGAAATGGCTTCTGCTCACATATTAACCTTCCCTCTCTTTTCTCCTCTCTTCTCTTCTTTCCCTTCACTTGGTCTTGTCTTCTTCACTCATCCTGTTTCACCACCCCCACCCACCCCACCCCCACACGCCACCCATCTCTCCCACTCCCACCCGGCTCACTCCCCACCTCCCATAATAGCAAGTGGTAGTTGAGACAGCATGTGTTTGAAAACAGGTGAGTACAGGTTTTAGTGACAGAGAGAGAGAGAGAGAGAGAGAGAGAGAGAGAGAGAGAGAGAGAGAGAGAGAGAGAGAGAGAGAGAGAGAGAGAGAGAGGCATATGGTGTTGAAGGAGTTGAAAAGGGATGAGCGAGAGGATGGTTGGATGAAGGGATGGATGAAGGGATGGATGAAGGGATGGGGACAGTAATAGCACTGAGGCGACAGGGGCTTTGGCTCCTCTTGCTGTGCCGGCCCACACATACAAACACACACATGCACGCACGCACGCACGCACGCACGCACACACGCACGCACGCACGCACGCACGCACACCGCACACACACACACACACACACACACACCGTCTGGGGACTCAAATCTCAGAGCAATTTTCAAGCTGAATGATTGGCAGCTTGATGTGTGTTCTTCCTTCTACAAGATGGGCTGATAACTCTAGCTATCCTATTCCATCCCTCCGTCCATCCCTCTCTCTCTCTCTCTCTCTCTCTCTTTCACTCCATCCAACTTTCCTTTCCTTTTTCTGTACATCTTCCTCCTGTCTCACCCCTCCATCTCTCTCTCATCCCACTCTCCATCTTTCCATCTTTCTCTCTCTGTCTCTCCCTCTCCCTCTCTCTCTCTCTCTCCCTCTTTCTCTCTCAGGGCCTGTTGTGGGGCTATTACAATGACAGAGGCGATAAGGGACATTTATCACATGTGCGGCGGGGTGAGCGAGAGAAAACCCTCAACAGGTCTAGAGGGAGGGATACACACACACTCTGTCTGTCTGTCTCTCTCTCTCTTTCACACACACACACACACACACACACACACACACACACACACACACACACACACACGCCAAAATGCTTGTTTGCGCGCATACTATGTGTATATGCATGCACAAACGAGCACACAAACAAATATACATAGTGTGTTTTTACATGCACTGTATGTGCACATACAGACAGACAAGCATGCGCATATGCATGCGTGCGCACACACACACAAATGCACACACAAATGCACACACATACACGCACGCAAACAGCGAAATGGCAAATCATTCTCCCTTTTTCCCATTTTGTATTTTGCAGTTGACTGGGGCCAATTCCCACATAATTCAATACCAGTTGAAAAATGAAACCGCCTGTAAATCGCTACAGCGATTTTACAGATCCCCGCTTATGCTCATAATTCATTATTTCCAAACTGTAACAACATTACATTTCATTTGTAATGCTCCGCCTGCCTCGCCCATTTGTGAATTGTTATATCTTATTGTTTTGCTCTCCGAGGGGAATGTGAGTTATTAGGGGGAGGGAGGGAGAGGCAGCCTGTCTGGATGACTGGCTGCCATGCGGCCTTGTTTGCTGCATGACTTACTGTACAGGCTGATTGTCTGCTTAACCAGGGACACCAGCCTCCAACCTGCTGCCTCTATTGTGGACACGTCATAACGGGCCAAAATGCTCCAAAATGGTACAAGCGCTTGAACCCCATGCATGCCTATTCTGGGGGGGGGGGAATTTTCCGAAATGAGCAGATCTACAAGCTATAGCTGCAATTTCTGTGTGTGTGTGTGTGTGTGTGTGTGTGTGTGTGTGTGTGTGTGTGTGTGTGTGTGTGTGTGTGTGTGTGTGTGTGTGTGTGTGTGTGTGTGTATGAATGGACCATTGTAAAGTGCTTTGAGTTCGCAACTTGCTTAGAAAAGCGCTATAAAAATGCAATCCACTTATTATGTAGTGTTTGGACAACAAGGTGCTTGTGTAATTGACATCAGACCTGAATGTGTGGAGATTTGCACATTTGTGTCTTGTAGGTTGATGCTTACGTGTAGTGAGAAGTGTGTGCAACAACTGAACATTGTGTATACTGTATAGACAACAAGGTGATGTGTAATTGACATCAGAGTGTAAAGAAGGAAAGTCAGAGTCTAATGCATGCAGATAAGGGAGGACTCGCCCTTACTGTAAGGGAGTGTGAAGTAGTGCCAAATCAGGTCGAGCGATAGGTAGCCTACATTAAGTGAAGGTTGTGCAAATTGTGCAGAATTTTCCATCTTTGTGTGTTAACTCATTGAGTGCCAATCCCGAACTAGTTCGGCTTTATTAGCGTATCGCAGAGTGCCGATCCCGAACTAGTTCGGCTTTAAAAAAAAAAAAAAAAAATTGAAAAACATTTTTTTGAAATTTTTTTTTTGGACCCCATCAAATCTGGTGAACATGATTTCAATCGCGATTTTGCATGTTCCACCCCCATACAACCCCATCTAACATACAGGGCAGCCATTTTTGTTTACATAACATGTAAAACATAATGGCTATTATCTCAAGAATGCCTGAACGGATTTCCAATCGGATTTTTTTGTTTGAAAGCTGTGAACAAACTGCACAAATCCACTCTTTTTTAGAGCTCATTCTTCTCTGTTTTTTTCCCATGCATGAGGTGTGCAAGGTTTAATCGAGGCTAAATTGCAGAAAATAGATCTTCTAAAATGCTTGGTAGCCAATAGCTAACTTCAAGCTAACTTCATCCTCTTCCTGTACATGCACAAAGGAAGGTGTTCAGGCATGTCATGGCTGCAGGGCTTGTGCATATACCAGCACTGTCTAAGTAGAATTCTCTGGTCATTGGGGCCCTCTAGTGGTGAAAAAGGGGGCACTATCGTGAAAAACAGTAAATGAGCAGAATATGTGTCCGTCCATCCTTCAATCTGTCCTTCCGTTCGTCCGTCCGTTTGTCTGCCCGTCTGTCTGTCTGTCTGTCTGTCAGCACTAACTAACAGAGTGACTGACCGGGCCAGGATGGACACAATGGTCATGATGTAGAGAGCTGTTGTGTTGTGTATCATTGTGGTCAAGAGAAAAAGGGGTCTATTGTTGCACGGACACATGCACACGCACACACGCGCATGCACACGCACACACACACACACACACACACACACACACACACACACACACACACACACACACACACACACACACACACACACACACACACACACACACACACACACACACACACTAATGATACATGGTGATGGTGCTGCTGTGCTTCAGTGCCATGGTACAGACAGAACCACAGCTGCACGGGTGCTGGCCGGTGACAGGGACAGACAGGCTGGAGAGAGAGAGAGAGAGAGAGAGAGAGAGAGAGAGAGAGAGAGGGGGAGAGGGGGAGAGAGAGAGAGAGAGAGAGAGAGAGAGAGAGAGAGAGAGAGAGAGAGAGAGAGAGAGAGGTGGAGTAAAAGAAGGAGGCAGAAGAGACTGTAAAGAGAGAAATGGATGTAGAGATAAAGAGATAGGGATGGATGGATGATGGATGGATGTGGGGAAAGAGGGAAGGAGGTGTAGAGGGATAGGTAGAGGGTGGGATAAGAGAGAGCAGGAGAGGGAGGTGTGGACGGAGACAGAGGAAACTATACTGTGTGTGTATATATACGGTAAATATATATACCGGTATATATCGTCGTTGTCGGGTGAAAACCTTGTACGCCCAAAACTGTTCGTTTTGCATTTATCATTTTAAAAATGATAACACACACACAGTAGCCTATATATGCACATACCATTAAGTTGCTCTGATAAAAGCTTGAAAAGATGGATGAATTAAAATAGCATAAGAGAAGGAAAATTCACATAGATCAAATATTGAAACAACCATTAATCTGGAGCTAAAAACCACACTTTGACCACACACGCACACACACCACACGCACACGCACGCACACGAAACCTTCCTTCCTACAGCGTCCCATTCATCAGGGCTGTATCCACGCCCTGCCCACGCTACTGTAGCCTGTCGGCCCGCTAGCCAAACAAACTGCTGCTTGATGTATGAGGCTCTACCTCCGCCATAAACGTATTCACTTTTAACTAGCAGGGCCACCACTTTGGCCAAGGGATGCATCAGAGCGTGTGAGTGTGTGTGTGTGCGTGCATACAGTATGCGCACGTCTACAGACATGAAAACGGTGAGAAATTAACCCCCTGGGTGCCGCGCTATAACTCACCTCCCCCTCTCTCTCTTTCTTCTCGTCTCTCTCTCTTTCTCTCTCTCTCTCTCTCTGTGTCCCTCCCACCCAATCCATCTATCTTTATTCGTGGGGCCGAGGCATTAGTCCAGTATCTATTACCCATTACACTGTGTGTACTCTGACAATAGAGGAAATGGCCCAGTAGAGACAGGAAGAGGCAGAAGTAGAATCATTGGTCTTATCCGTCTCGTTGGACAACGAGTGCTTTCCTGTCGGTGGAGCGGCGGCGGAGAAAGTCGACTGGAAACAAAAGACTCATCCACTTGAACCCGATACACTTCTCTGTCTGCATGAGGATCAGTGGCCTGGACTGGCTCTGCTTCTCTTCTCCTCTCCTCACCAAACCTCTGCGCTGAAAAGAGCCGATCTACAAGGTCACAACATACTGCAGTCTGCAGCAGCACAAAGCGTTTTGAGCTTGTAGATTGGCTGTTTTTGCCAAATGTTAGCCCCAGAATATAGGAATGTGGTTAAGTGCAGACATCAAGCTTTATGCAGGGTATTGGAAGCTCGTTCTATTCTATTCTGTTCTGTTCTGTTCTATTCTATTCTATTCTAGATTGGATAGAAGAGTGGTTCTCAAGCTTTTCTCGAACAGGATCCACGTGCAAAATCGGAATTGTTGGCGGCCAACCCATTGGCTGCCGTGGTTGGGTGGCCCAAGTTTATTTTAATGATTAATCAATAGTGTTCCATCTTGGCTTAATAGAACTAACATAGGCTAGTGTATACTTCCTATTTATCAGTTCATATTTATCTGTAAAAACAACATTTTCAAGATTTTAAATAAGAAAAATACCATAATAATATATATTTTTTACATATATTTTATATTATATTATTTGTGTTTCAATTACTTGGGGGCACACTTGCAACATCCTCACAGGCCACAGGATGAGAATCACTGTAATAGAATAGTGTACAATACAAAGTACTCTAGTCCTACTTGTTTTATATACGGGTCAAGTTTGACACAGCTGGCATCTTCCACCACAGCAATAAGATCCAAAGATCCTCAGGGTTTTTAGTGAGTATCACCAGATAAGGGAGACTGTAAAGCAGTATAGTCCTTATCAGGACTACCTCTATTATGATGTGGGCACCTGGGCACACGTGTATGTGCTCCTGCACCCTCCCATCATGCCTTGCTGTTTTATTGACTATATTTATTTATTGTCTCCAGTCAGTCTGGAGTCTATCACTCTATCTATGACGCGCTAATCTCGCCGGAGCGTAATTAACGATTGATTGATTGCCATAATGTTATCAATGCAGATGCCTCCTCCTCATATAAACGCACGCGGACAC
>NC_137814.1:41290456-41310456 GCF_963921795.1 Nannobrachium achirus | reverse complement strand
TCGCTGTCTCTCTCTCTCTCTCTTGCTCTTTCACACACATGCACACACATACACACACAACATGTCCTTCTCTAGGGTATGTGTGTGTGTGTGTGTGTGTGTGTGTGTGTGTGTGTGTGTGTGTGCAGACGTCGTCAGTGGTAATACCTCCTGACATCAGCAGAATTGAGTTTGGAGTCAATGTGGACGTCCCCCATAAGCCAATCATCCAATCAGTGCTCTCCTGACCACAGGGGTCAAAGGGCATGATGATGTCATACTTCCCCACGACACAATAAAGAGTGGCAAAGAGAGATGGGGGGGTTAGAGAGACAGAGAGAGAGAGAGAGAGAGAGAGAGAGAGACCACATAGAGACACCTACATGCAGATACCCCCCTCCCCACACACACACACACACACACACACACACACACACACACACACACACACACACACACACACACACACACACACACACACACACACACACACACACACACACACACACACACGCACACACACGGCGTGGACCCCCGTGTGCTGTCCAAGTGTGGCGGCCAGCGATAAAGCACTCAGTGAAACATTTATGGCTTTCATAAACAAGAGCCAGTGATTAATGTTAGACTTCTTCTTTGGGATTTCTAATAAAGTATGACACATTTACACCCTCGGTCAACGCAGCCAAAGCCCTATTAAATGTGTCTGAAAGAATAGATGGCCAGCCCCACACAAACACACACACACATGCACACACGCACACATACACACACGCGCACACACACACACACGCGCGCACACAGTCCTTACACAACAAGGAAATTAGCCAAACAATGCGGCGTGGGTTATGTTTTTCCGCCCCACAATGAAACAAGCTAAAAAGACCCTCATGTCCAATTTGTTGTGACATTTAAGACGGAGCTTGTTTGGCGCGCGCGGCAGCTCCACGGCGTATCAAACCCGAAACACCCCCCCCCCCCCCTCCCTCTCTCCCCGCTGCATAAGTGTGACTGTTATGAGATCGCTCTCCTCTCTCTACATGTGTCTTTGTCTTGTTATGCTATGCTGAGCTGCCTGGAGAGGCCTAGTAAAAAACTCACACTGTGATATATTGCAACTGACTGGAAAAGAAGCAGAAAAAAAAAACACAAGGGAAAGGGATAGGGGAAAAAACATATCAACAAGGCGAGTCCTCTCGGGGTGAAAGCGTGTCATGTTTTTATTTGTCTATTTTCCTGGTAACAAGAAGGCCTGTCTCCTGTGAGGAGCCAGCCCGCTGCACAGTTTCCAGACCCCTCTTTTCTTTTTTTAAACCTCTTTTCTTTTGATATCACTTTTACCGTTGCGTCAGTATATGTCAAAGGAAAGCACACAGGTTGACGTACAACCATGTGCCTCCAACATATCAGGATAGAAGCTGGAGAGAGTAAGGCGATGAGACAGTAGTGATGCAGAGAAGAGGTGAGGAGAGAAGACTGGGCCGCAGCATCTCCTTATGGCATGTTTACCCACCGACTATATGACTCACGCTATACAGTACATGACAGTACTGCCCAGCGTTCTCCAAAGCATACCGCCGTTTCTTGTGATTTCTTTTAATGTATTTGTTTTACTTTACTTCTAATAAACCCGCCTTTAACCACAGGAACCCTAACATCCCTATTCTGGGCATGTCAAAACAGGTGATTAGTTATCGTTAGAAAATGTGTTTTCAAAGGTAAGATAGTGTTAACTTTGACAAAGTGACGAAATGGCAAGTGAATGCAGACATTGAAACATTCAACTCTCTGCACGTTGATTTTCATATCATTACTGAAGTGAACGGCATCAACGGCTTTCTCGAAACTTATTATGAATAAAATAAAATAAAACGGTATGCTTTCAAATGTGGTTTGAGAGTACGCCATGAGTTGTAGTCAATGGGCTCAACATGCCAGACCACAGGTATGGTCCTTTAATACCCAGTGTGCTGCCAGTCTAATATTAAACCACACCTCTCTGGAATGGCCCAATGACTCATGTTCCACTGGACTCAGTGCAGCTGCCTGGGACACATGTTGCACTGGGGAGGACACACAGGCCACCACTTTATCTACAGTACACGTCACCCGTCACCTGTCACCTGTCACCTGTCTGAATGTCTGCTGTTGGAAAGACTGACATACAGCTGAACTCAGTGTCACACTCATATTTAAGCAGGACATAATATTATTATGCTCTCTCACAGAACATACACACAGTTGAGATAGAGAATGAGAGAGAGGGAGAGAAGGCATTATGAGGTCCTCAAATGTACACCCAAAAATCTACGTCATGGTTGCATTCAAAAGGTCAAAAAATACCAGACTGTCTGAGAATGAAAACCTCAAGATTATTTCTATTTGGAATTTTCTCTTCTTTATTTGGAATACCATGGTTGTTAAGTCTCCCTGAGTTCTTATTTGGACGTGTGGAGGTGTGCGCATGTAGCCAAACACGGAGATGTTAAACACTACAGGAAAGACCAGAGAAACAGAGACGGGCAAACAGACAGACTGACAGACTGGTGGCAGTGATTTTATCCTGAACAACCAAACAAGTCGTCAAAATCCACCAAGATTTTCCTTTTTGTTTTAATTTTTTTATTACCATATCTTCTCTAAACTGAAAAATCTTCAGAGTTCATTTTAAGTTAATCAGCAGAGAGGGTACATTATGCGTGCAACCAAATGGATTTGGTTACATTTGGTTACATTTCTGCCCACTATAACACAGGATTTCACAGTGTACACTCATACAGCATACTGTAACGTACACATTTCTAACTTTGCCTTGCATGCCGTATCTTCATGGCAGTGTTAAAACGTTACCATAGCAGCCTTTATCCCGTCTTGATGCCACCTCCTCGCGGCCAGAACCCCCCCCCCCCCCCCCCCCCAGCCCCACCCACTGTTTTTACGGCCCACCGTTCTTTTGTTCAAGGCTGGAGCTCCCTTTGCTTCATGAGGTAAAATCAAACCAGATACACGGAGGAGGAGAGAAGGTGGAGGGAGGTAGAGAAGCCGTAGTGGAGCTTCCAGACCATGGCAAGGGGAGGCGAGGTGAGGCAAGGAGAGGGAGAGGAGGGGAGTGTGTGGGGTGTGGGTTAGCCAGGCTCCCCGCTGGGCCTCCATTCATTGAAGTTTCTCTTTTACAAGGGCCCCTGCCTGGCAGAGTGGTGCATGCTTGCCAGGGAAAAAAGAGGTGGGCCAACCAAGCATACAATGGCTGGTATAATCAAGAAAATACAGTGTATGAGCTCTCTCTCTCTCTCTGGCTCTCTTTCCCTCTCTCTGGCTGGCTCTGTCCCTACGTTGCGTGGTTCTGTGTGTGCACACAGGTGTGTCACACAACCTGTATCATCCGAGCATGGGCGGACACAGTGTGGGCTGGGTGCTTCTCTTATTGTGACAGTGTAATCCGCGTGGGAGTTGGTGGTGGTGCAGGGGACTCTTATTGTGAAATCCTGGTGGAGGGTAATTGGAATTCAATAAGAGTTAGATCATGGCTGCTGCCTTGGTTCCTTTGAGGGGAAAGCTATGGGGGATTAGCAGTCGTTAGCCCATAGTGATGTGAAGTGGAAAGGAACAGCTGGCTCTCAGCTAGCCACATGGCGTGTGTGTGCATGTGTGCGTGTGCGTGTGTGTGTGTGTGTGTGTGTGTGTGTGCGCGCATGCACGCGTGCGCTTGCATGTGTCTACGTGCGTGTCCGAGAAGGTTGAGATTGCCACCGAAATCCCTTACTGGGGGTGTAGGTCTGAAAATGAGTTGCCCCAGTACAATGGCTTGAGGTCAGATTTACTGGTTCTAGTTTAATGGTTTGTGCAGTTTGATCTTAAGCAGATCAAACTGATATCAGAGTCATCATAGTCTAGCCTAGGCTCATTACAAGCTCTATTCTATTCTATTCTATTCTATTCTATTCTATACTAATATTCTATTCCAAGGGTCTTCTATTCCAAGGGGTCCTCAGAGTTACTACAGGGGGTCCTCCAAATCTTTGCGTGATAGGAACATTTTTATATTAACCCTAGCGTCCATATTCTGAGAACTGTAGCCAAAAATAGCCAATCTACAAGCGCGAGGCGTTGTGAGCTTGTAGATCTGCTATTTTCGGCAAAGAGTTTTGGTGTAGAGGTAAAAAGCAGAGCAAGCACAGAGTGAAATGTAAGTTTTGACGGTTCAAGTGGTTAAATATCTGAAAACACAAATTGACATGAATGCAAAATACACTGATGATTGTGCTGTCAAACAATTCAACAATATGGAATCCATGAAAAGCTGAGGGGGTCCCTGCTTCATCTCTCTCTCAACTAAGGGGTCCTTGGCCTGAAAACGTCGAAGACCCCTGTTCTATTCCATTATATCGCATTGTATTTAATAGTTGTTAGTTGCTAGGTTCTAGACTGTGGGGAGTCTGCTAAGTTGTCAGTCCGGCTGCATTTTACGAGCTCAGAATACTTTGTTATTTTATATAAAGCAGGCAGGCAGGGAGGTTCACGGAATACTTCTGTTATTTTATATGAAAGAAGGAGGGAAGGAGGGAGGATAAAGGAGGGAGCTGAAGACGAGGGGAGGAAAAGGTGGAGTAATGGGCCCATTAGACAGCCGGGTGGAGGATAAGGCACGTGGCGCCATGCCGTAGTAAGCAGGGACCACCTCACACAACAAAGAGGCGCGGCTCGGGAACGAGGCCCTGATGCACACCATTTATTATGCTTCCTGGGGTCAGGTTGTGATATAAAGTTTCATACTGGCTTGTTTTCACATAGTTTTGTACCTTTTTTCTTGTTTTCAAACACTACCACAGCACACAGAAGTGTGTTTTCGTAGTAGTATGTATGCATAATACCATGTTTTACATTAACATGTGAAGTATTGGACGTTTTATAATACATTTTTTATGATATGCTTTTATGAAACACTCCATACATGTCGGAGACACCGTCGGTTTGCAGTTTAACTAAAACAAATCCACCATTGAACCATAGAGAACTTTCAGAAGGACATGTAAAAAAATGTCGAGCTGACTGACATTCCCCCCCAATCAAAGCCAGTTCTGAGGCGGCAGCATAACGCGGCCCAGGACCATAAAAACGTAGAATTGGCTTCGGCGAAAATTGAAAAGCACTCCGAGTGCGTCTGGAAAGGTCTGCGGATGATCGACGTGGCCCCCATAAGACACCTCAATTCAAACAGTCCAGCAGGACGTAGCAGACCTTTGTCTCACCCTCCCTGGGGTCAAAACCACAAGACCTTGTCCTCTCATCATGGCCATGTTCTCTCTCTCTCTCACATCCCATTCACCTTCCTCCACTCTCTCTCTTAACCCTCCATCCATCCCTCTACGCCCACCTTTCTCTCTCTCTCTGTCTCTCTCCATCCCACCAGGGTCAGGGCTATTAAACGGCCAGAATACATTACACAGAAGAGAGAAGGGGCTAATAGATTGGAATATTATAACCATACAATAATTTCATGAAAAAGTCAAGGAGGGATCATCGCTCTTATTAACTCCGGGAGAAATTGAGGCTGAAAAATGTCCAAATAGAAAATGTTAATGCCAGTGCTATACTACATGTAATTGTGGCTGCGCCGCTCCCCCCGGCTGGCCCCGTCCATGGCACTTTATTAGTGGTAATTGAGGGTATGAATTATAAATGGCTGGTGATTTCCCCTCTCTCCTCCTACTCATCTAGACTGAGGCATAACGACCGCTGCCATTGTTTAACCTCCCTAATCTCCTGTCTTCTCCTCCGTCCCTACATCTATTCTTGTCTTCTTCTTCTTCTTTTCTTTTTTTTTCTTCTTTTCAACTCTGAACCGCTTCCTCTTTTCACTCCTGATTTTGCTTTTTTTATTCTCATTCCCCTTTCTTTTCTTTTCTTTTCTTTTCACTACTTTCGTGTGCGCCACTCCTCTCCTCTTCTCTCCTCAAAGTTTCTGGTTCTGTAGTGTAGACTGACCCAGGTTGGCCACTGGAACCACTGTCAGCATAACAATTACACACGCACGCACGCATGCACGCACGCATGCACACACACACGGTCACAACGTGAAAACCCAAGGATATGTGCACTCACATACAGGACACACATGTGCGTGTGTGCTTGCACGCACGCACGCACGCACGCACGCACGCACGCACGCACGCACGCACGCACGCACGCACGCACGCACGCACGCACGCACACACACACACACACACACACACACACACACACACACACACACACACACACACACACACACACGCACACACGCACACACGCACACACGCACACACACACACAGGAGGGCGGCAGTGCTGTTTTTTCTACCTACCAGTAATTGCATAATAAGCCTCACTACTGATGTGAGTGCCTGGGGCGAGAGGCTGGACGCTTCTTGGCATGGTTTCTGAGGAGTTCACTTTTTTTTATGTAGGCTTTTCAAAGATCGGCAGCTCCACACCTACCATCCAACAAAGTCCATTAGCCCCAGCCTCTCACCCACAACCAGTCTGCTTTTTATTTACAACATCAAACGATTCACTTCATTAAATTACCTACCTCCCTCTCCCCCTTCTCTCCCTTTCTCTCTCTCTCTCTCTCTCTCTCTCTCTCTCTCTCTCATTCTTTTTCTCCATCATTTTCTCTGTCTCTCTCTCTCTCTCTCTCTCTCTCTCTCTCTCTCCCTGTGTCTCTCCTCCACCACCCCCAGAAGTTGCGTTTACTTGAAACATGTTTTTGGAAACAAAGGGCGCAGGGTAAAAGCTCCAGCGATGCAGTCTGCAGTGGTTTTATAGGGGGAAATAATGGGTAATTGGGAGAAGGTATTTAATAGGAAACCGACATTGCGCTGTAATGCATCTGTTGTTAAAAGTGGAAAGTCTCAGCGAGGCTCTCTCTCTCTCTCTCTGTGAGTGGAGGGCGGCTCCTCATCGCTTTACTTAAAGCCGTCAGCTGCCGTTTAAGTGGTGATGACTGCATTTTTCGAATACATGGAGGTGCTTGGATGTTGTCTGTGTGTGTCTGTCTCTGCTGCACCTATGATGTCACCTGGGGTAAGTAAAGACAGTGCCAAAACAGGATTCACAGTCACCAATTTGTGACAGGATCCAAATGGCTGAAGGTAAATATTCTATCGTGTGAAGTAGATGGACTGCAATGGCAGATTATGTTGTGAATATGAGAACTCTCGCTATCTGGTTAACATTGGTGTTGTTTGGCCCTGTTTTGCTCATTTGCCATCGAATCCAAAGATATTATGTCCATTACAGCAAAAGGCTGCTCCCCATATACCATTGCTTAATGATGTAACGGATGTGACAATAATAATGTGACAGAGTATAACATGCACCACCATTACAGATGTTTTAACCACATTTGGGCATGCCATTATAGAATTAAGAAATTCTCAATTGTTGTTTTTTTTTTGCTTTTTGCCTTTATTGGATAGGACAGTAGACTGACAGGAAATGGGGGAGAGACAGGGAGTGACATGCGGCAAAGGTCGCCCGGATCGGGAATCGAACCGGTGACGCCGACAGGCATTGATGCCGAAATGGCAATGCCTATATGGTATGTGCCTGGTCCACTAGGCCACCAGGCACCCCAGAAATGTCTCAATTGTTAAGGATTTAAGAGGTTAAGACTAATAGGGAATAAATGTGTATGATTTAAAAGGTCTATATCATTCATTTACAAGACAGACTACTGATTTGAGACGACTCCAAATCAGACACCAGATATGCAGGCTGTCGTCCCGTGCGTGAAATCCCATTGAAACTAAAATCTCTCTTTCTCTTTTTTTCCCTTTCTCCACCAAGCAGCATTGATTGCCGGTTTGATTTGCTCTGGGCCCCCCCGTGTAGCAGCACATCTGTAGGTTGTAGCTCCGTGTGAAGCCAGGCGTCAGCTGCGTGTGCATATAAATGAAACCAGAGAAGAGTGAAAGCTAAACATTCCCCCATGATCAATATTCCAATATCTAACATCAGGCAACTCCAATAACTACAACGCCAGGGACACTTCAATGGCAACATCAAGGCGAGTGGGGTTTACACACACGCACGCACACACACACAGACACACACGCGAACGCACGCACGCACACACGATTAGTGGGTTTCAGATAGCGATCAGGGCAGCGCCATAAAATCCATCCTACTTAGGAGAGAGAAAGAATCCATTTGGGGACAGGTTTCAATACAGTCCATACTAACCATGTCACGGTGATGCGGTCACCATAAGCCATGGGGATAATTTCAGCCGGTGATACATTGGCAAAATGTTTTTTGAAGCCGTGGAGAAGGGGGCGATATTGCCAGCAGCGGGAGGGGGGAAAAAAAGATTTAGTAATCAATGCTCATCAATGTGGTTAACATAATGGTCCTACAGGAAGAAAAGTGCCATGATAAAAGACTTGTGGGCACAATTATCCACACGGGGCTCGCTGGGCTATAGCTGGAAGTGTCTCTTAAAGCAAGGTACTGTGAGGAGAGACAGGGGGTTAGGTAGTTAAGAGGTACTGTAGTGTAAAATACAAATAAAACTGACTGCGTTGCAGTTGTATAGTTTTGTCGTCGGAGAGGAGGTGTCCTGTGAACGTGATCCATGAGATGACGGATCAGTAGGGTCGACGCTCCAGGCAAAACGATATACCGGTAGCAACATCCTTGTTGCGGGAGTAATTTTGCTGTGTCAGATTAAAGTATGCGGGAGAATTTCTTCATATAAGAACGTTTGTTCGGGACACAATGACGCTGCATCGTTCCTCATGTATCTGGACATCTATTAGATTGGGACATCTTTGTTTGGACAATAAGCAATGAAACTGAACTAATGACCCTTAGCCTAATTAGATCAAACCCGGGAGAGGTATGTGTTCCATATGCAAGTGTGCGTGTGTGCATGTGTGTGCTTGCATGCACATACACACACGCTGAGGTGACCCTGATGACCGATGGTCATCGAAGTAGTGACCACAACCAGTCAATACAACCCCCCCCCCCCCACCGCCATCCCACCTCACCTACCCATCACCAGCACCACCCCCTATAACCACCCCACCCCTACCCCACCCGTCGCTTCTTCTTCAGAGCCCATTCACCGCCCCAATCAATGTCGAATTATGGGTTATTTATTGAATAATCAAAAAGGTATTACAGCGCCGGCTGGCTGGCTGGCTGGCCCGCAGTGGCTGACAATAGGGAAATGGGAAGGGGGGGGGGGGGGGGGGGGGGACTATTTATCAGTCAGGCTGCCTTGCATGCGTTTAAAATTAGGGTAATCAGTTGGCATGTAAACAGTAGGCCAAGCAGCTGGCTGGCAGACAGCAAGGCTATTACTCACTCCCTACTTATCACCGCTGACGTGTGTGCGTGTGTGTGTGTGTGCACGCACATGCTGCATGCATGTGTGTGTGACTGTGTGTGTGTGTGTGTGTGTGTGCGCGCGTGTGTTGCGGAGGTGACAGCGTACGCGTTTGGGATGTTACATAAGTCAGTAGAAATGTACAGCATTAAGTGAAGGAGCACGCTGCAATGTTTTCAAAGACCTGCTCTACATGCCTGCAACACGCAGACCACCACTGATGAACTTGTGGTATGGTGATGGTACTGGCTCATGGGCTGCTTATATTTAGAAAAAATATCCAGAAAAATCTACTATTTATTATGAACTATATTTGGAAACGTTTTCCCTATACATTATTGACATGCCCAAAATAGGGATAGCCAGGTTGAAAGTGGTTGGTTTACCGACTCTATTTGTAACAGAAACAATCCTCTGCGGTTTTAGGCCTGAATCCAGCTCCACATAGTAGTGTCAGCGCTGTATGGCTGTGAGCAGAGCAGGAAGACGAGGGCTCGTAATCAATGTTGAAAATCATAGTGTCTAGTAGGTGAAACCCAGAGTCCCTGGGCCACTTGTAAACTAATCTGCCAGGGCAGCTTTTGTGTTAGAGGTCAACAGACATCATTACACTGGGTGTGTAGAGGGCAGAGGAGAGGGCAAAGAGCCGCTCTCTGCTTGTGTGTGCGTGTGTGTGTGTGTGTGTGTGCAGGGGCGTCAAACCAAATTATGGGCCCTGGGTACAAGGATTCACTGCGGGCCCCCCATGAATGTTAACTATTGAAAAATAGATATACAAGCTCACAGCGCTGCACCGAGTGCCGCGCTGCGAGCTTGTATATCTGCTATTTTTTTTTTATCGTGAAAATATATGCAAGAAACCTATGTTTCCATGTCAGTGGTGCTCAAACTTTTTCATGTCAAGGACCCCCAAGATAATATGTATTTGGCCACGGAAAAAGTACATAGGCCTATACTGTATTCAAAGATTTTCACACATTTTCACGACTTTTCAAAAATAGCAGATCTACAAGCTCGCAGCGCGGCACTCGGTGCCGCGCTGTGAGCTTGTACATCTTCTATTTTTCAATAGCTGAAGTTACTAGGGCCCCTCCACCCTCCGGCCCTAGTAACTCAGTCCCACTTTCCTCCCCCTTGTGACGCCCCTGTGTGTGTGTGCTCGCGTGTGTGTGCTCGCACGTGTGTGTGTGTGGTTGTGGGGTGTGTAGAGGGCAGATGAGAGGGCAAGCTTGGTCGCAGTGGGCAGATCATCTTTCTCTCCGGAGCATAGGGGCTGTCAGCGAGGGCTGGCTAGAGAGTGGATGGCTTATTCCAGCAGGGAGACCAGGCCACACAGACACAGTGAAAACCCTCTGTGTTAATCTGTTCAGATCTTTATTCCGAAAAAAATAAAAATAAACGCAGATTTGTAATCTGAAGAAGCTTATATCATTCACATGAAATGTCACTGCTGATATTAGCTTGTAAATGTTAAAATGACACGTAAGTATGAAGTCAAGTTGAGCACCTCCACAGAGATGTGCATAGGTGTGTGAGGGCACTTACTAACATGTAACATGTACGTTGAGCATTAAAGCTATATTTGGGCTCTGTCTCTATCTGTACGGTATTAAATAAATTGGCATCTCCTACCCAAACAGCCCTATCAATCTGACCCACTTATGGACGGCCATAGATTACCAACAAATCACCGCGCTGTGCTAATGCACCGGCTGGAGGCAAACTCACACCGGAAGGAAGCAAGGAAGCAAGGAAGGTATGGACGAGGGGGGGGGGGGGAGGGACAGTGGCTTGAAGAGATGGGAGGAACGGTGGCCAGGGGACGATGAAAGACTCCATCCCTCCATCCCTCCATCTAGGGCTGTCACGATTGACATTTAACATGCCGGTTAATTGTCACTCAAATAATTGCGATTACTTATTTAATTGTGTTTTTGTTGTTGACAATTACATTTCTGTTTGGCTTTTAGGGTTTGATGTTGCACATGGTAGATATGACACGTAACCTAAATATACAAAGAAATTACTGACATATTGACAACTTTATACTTAAAAAAGAACATTGGTAGATGCGACGCGTTGTGAGCTTGTAGATCGGCTATTTCCACTATTTTTTACTTTAAAAAAATATATGAAAAATTTTCAGCATGGAAACGATTATGAGGATTATGAAAAATAATCACTATTATGTCAAATAATTGCGATTAGACGAATTATGTAATAATTGTGACAGCCCTACCTCCATCCATCCATCCATCCTTCCACCATGTTTGTATTCCCCTCTTGCCTTTACCATCTCTGTAGGCTGTCAACACTTATTGCATGTTGCCATATTTTCGTCCCTCAAAAACCATTAGACGGGCCGATGGCGGGCGGACTAAGTGAATTAGGATTGGTTTTGTGCGTGCGCCACGGCCACAGGAGGAGGTAGAGTTACCCACAATAAGATCACAATGAGACCAATTTCTTTTCCCGTTGCCATTCAAAACAAACAAAGGGCATCTAATAGCCCTGAAGCATCTGTGGCCTCACTCTGGCCAAAACACACATGATGGCTCGGTCGATAGACGCCCGCAGAGAGAGATGGGCAAATACAGATACGCACACGCGGACACACACATACGCGCGCACACACGCGGACAGACAAGCATTGCTCCCTTCATAGCTGAGGGCTGGTTAGTGACCGCTGTGAAAATGGCCTGAGTGCTTCTGAAGACACTGATCATATCAGCGTAAAGAGGAGAACAGAGGCTTATCGACTCGGGGAGAAAGACATAGAGAGAGAGAAAGAGACAGAGAGAGAGAGAGAGAGAGAGAGAGAGAGAGAGAGAGAGAGAGAGTGAGAGAGAGAGAGAGAGAGAGAGAGAGAGGGCCAAGGTAAAAAGAGAGAGAGAGACGAAAGCGATTGAAAGAGATGAAAAGAAAGAGATGTCGTATTGGCTGCCGTGTCTGGCATCCATGGTGTTGATCTAATCTGCAGGATTTACACTGACAGACAGGCCTGATAATCAGCAGTTACCATTTGAGGCCGAGGGCGGGGGGGGGGGTCTTCTCTTCTCTTCTCTTCTCTTCTCTTCTCTTCTCTTCTCTTCTCTTCTCTTCTCTTCTCTTCTCTTCTCTTCTCTTCTCTTCTCTTCCCAACTTATCGTTCACTACTGTATATCGTCGTTGTCAGGTGAAAACCTTGTTTGTCCAAAACCGTTCGTTTTGCATTTATCATTTTAAAAATGATTTTAACTAGTGAAAACAGCCGATCTACAAAGCACACAACGCCTCGCACCGCGAGGCGTTGTGTGCTTGCAGATCTGCTGTTTTCGCTACTTTTGTGGGACGGCCTTGTCTGATGAAGCAGGGCTTTACTTCGCGAAAAAAAAAAAACATACAAATTTGAAACTTGGAGATACGAGGTTTCTGCTGTGTGACGATACAGTGACGATATATTCACATTATTCAGTTGTGGTGTCTTCACATTGCAGGAGCTAAACAGAGCCCTACCGTCGTCTATGAAAAGCCTCTATAAGAGGCGAACTTGTTTCCGTACAAAACTCAAAAATCAATTATGGAACAGACGGAGGTGGCAGCAGTAATGTGTGATAATAAGGAACACCTCCTCCCCCTGAATAGCCCCCCTGTGTGATGCACTGAGTGGCAGCAGAATGGAGCTATAGGTATACCGGTTAGCGGGACCTGACCCCGCACTGGCCCCCACTAATGACATTAGGACGGACGTGTTAGTGTTGTAACAGGGTCACCCACCGAGCACTGACACATGCCTGCGCGTGTGGAGGGTATGCGCGAGAACTTACCCTTAACGCACGCGCGCGCGCACACACACACACACACACACACACACACACACACACACACACACACACACACACACACACACACACACACACACACACACACACACACACACACACACACACACACACACACACACACTCAAACACACACACGCACACACACAAATACACACATAATGACACATCTACGCTTACATATCGTTGTTGTTGGCTGGAAACCTTTATGTCCAAAACCATTCATTTTGTATTTATAATTTTAAAATAGTGAGCACACAACGCCTCGCATTGCGAGATCTGCTATGTTCTGCTATACTTGTAGATCTGCTATGTTCACTAGTTTTGTGCGAGAGTCTTGTATGATGAAGCAGGGCTTTACGAAAAAACATACAAATTCCAAACTTGGAGATACGAGGTTTCTGGCCGACCGTGACGATATAGCACAGGATATCGTTGTTGTCGGGTGGAAACCTCGTATCTCGAAGTTTCAAATGTGTACGTTCTTTTGTAAGGAAAAGCCCTGCTTCATCATACAAGGCCGTCGCACAAAGGTAGTTCAAACGGCAGATCTACAAGCACAACGCCGGCGTTGTGTGCTAGTAGATAGGCTGTTTTCACTAGTTTAAATCATTTTTAAAATGATAAATGCAAAACGAACGGTTTTGAACATACAAGGTTTTTCACCCGACAATGACGATATGACACTACGCAGTACAGTGGGGTTTGCACGCGTGCAACACTCCTGCACATACGCACACAGCTATAGCCAGCAGCATGGCCCCGGTCCCCTGGGCACACTGTTAAAGGACTTTCCCTCTATGGTTGGCTCTCATTACAGGCCATTAGTCAGGGACTTCTGGGCAGTGCGTGTGCACAAGTGTGTGTGTGTGTGTGTGTGTGTGTGTGTGTGTGTGTGTGTGTGTGTGTGTGTGTGTGTGTGTGTGTGTGTGTGTGTGTGTGTGTGTGTGTGTGTGTGTGTGTGAACCATTCAAGGGTCACCCTTCACTGGTTAACAAGTGAGGAAACCGAGTTAGTGATAGAGGAGGAAAGAGGGTAGCCTCACTGTTACACCTGCCTACGTGCACGGCCTGTACGAACGCACAGACACACACACACAACACACCTACCCCGGGGGTATTGATCGCAACCACCGTTTCACCTTTGCCTCTGTGACCTCCGAAACAATGTGTTTATTTATTCTGTCACCTGCTCTCACACACGCACGCACGCACGCACGCACGCACGCACGCACACACACACACACACACACACACACACACACACACACACACACACACACACACACACACACACACACACACACACACACACACACACACACACACACACACACACACACACACACACACACACAAACACAGAACCTCTGCCACCCACACACACTTATCTAAGGGGGACATTAAGAGAGTGTTTAAGGAGGCACCTGGGAACACTAGTTTAGATAACCTGTCCAGCGCAGGGCTGATAGGGATAAACTCTGCCCACTCCTTAAGCCCTTAACAGCCCAGCATATACCTGAGACAGGACATGTCACCATAACGCCAGGAATTTATGGGACAGGTGAGGAGGGGAGGAGAGGGGGAGAAAGGGCAGAGTGGGGGAGGACAGGGTGGGGGTGGGGGGGGGGGGGGGCAGGGTGGGGACACACAGGGACTTTGTCATTGCGTGTCAGCGCAGTGTGGCTGGTTGGCATGTACACTCCTTCCAGCACAAACTAAAGTCCAGTTTTTCTCCCTCTCTTTCACACGCACACCTACACACACACACACACAAAGAGAGACACACACGCACACGTACGTACGCACGAACGCGCGCAGGACACTGCAAGCAACCAAAAGACCTAGTTTATCAGTGGTGGGAACCTGACATTCCACACGTATCCCAGCACCCTCAGAGGACCCCCTGTGACGTCACACACTGCAGCGTAGGCTCTCCCTGGCCTACACTACCCTCTGCCCCTGTGACACCTCAGCTACTGCACAACAGCACTACAACAGCTACTGCCCCTCCTCCAGGTGCATAGTGAAGACACAAAGAGCAAATATTGCACTGCACCGGAGTGTATTTCATGTCTTGTGAAACATTTAAAGGACCTGACTGAACCTAACACTCACATTAAACTACGAGTGCGAGTTCTCTTGACAATGACAAGGTGTTTGTTTTGGGTGTGTTTATAGAAGACCTTTTCTCTGCGTTACGCAACGTGTTCTTGTGATGCAGGAGTTGTCAAAACAGTAGCAAATAAAACTCTCTGGTACAGTAGATACAGAGGTACACGTAGCACTTTAGAATCCTCATTGTTCATTTATCCATTTGTAACTCTTTCGTCATTTCGGGTCCAATTTGCTGCACATTTGTACACTCCCGGAGTGTAATAAGTTAACACTGAGGATTTTATTGTGTACAAGGTGTGGCGGACAAATATTATTGAATGTAATCACCTTAATGGACCTGGTTGGACCGTAATGAACAGTAATAGATTAGTGATAATGCTGGACCGAGGCAAAGTCCTGAAGGAGGACTGACAACATGTTGACTGAGGTCAACACGTACTAACCACATGAACTCTAGCGGCCTTGTCCCGGTCATGTAGCAATTGGTTCAGCTAAAACTGGAAGATATCTGCCAAAAAGAGCAGATTATCTAGCAGAAATACGTTAAATGAAGGTATTTTATTTAATCGTCGTTGTCGGGTGGAAACCTTGTATGTCCAAAACCTTTTTGTTTTGTATTTATCATTTTTAAAATGTTTTTTCACTACTTTTGTGCAACGGCCTTGAGTGATGAAGCAGTGCTTTACTTTGCGAAAAAAAAAATCAAATTTGAAACTTGGAGATACAAGGTTTCTGCCCGACAGTGACGATATATTCCGCTGTGCTGAATCTAAATCTATCTATTAGCAAGCAGTATTTCTTGTAGTTCTGCTATTAATTATTTTTTATATTTTACTGAAATGACAAACAAAGGAACCATGAACTTTAAACTGTTATGCTGCTGGTGGTCGAGCCATTGGACAGTCAGCTGATGGGTGGTCAGGAAACAACAGATGTCAGACTGGACAACAGCCTTGTGCTTTCTTCTTCCCTGTGTTAAATTGTAGCTGTCATAAGGGATGCCTGTGTCTTGGAGGAGTGTGTGCATGTGTGTGTGTGTATGTGTGTGTGTGTGTGTGTGTGTGCATGTGTGTGTGTGTGTGTGTGTGTGTGTGTGTGTGCGTGCGTGCGTGCGTGTGTGCGTGCGTGCGTGCGTGCGTGCGTGCGTGAGTGTGTGGGCATGTGTGAGCGTGTGCGTGTGTGTGCGTCAGTAGGCAGGCAGACAGGCCATCCATGGTGATTAGTAGTAAAATTTTACTGGGGGATCCATACATATGTCTGCTTTTACGAGGACGTTTATACAGGCATGCCTCGCCATGCCAGCCTGGACCACAGACAGACAGAAGACAGACGCTGTCATATACACACTCACTCATGCACACACACACGCGCGCACACACGCACACAAAAACATGGATGCACTCAGGGACATGCTGGGCCCCTGATTCAGCCCGGGAAAAAGAGTTGGAGAGGCCCTCATTGCACGCTAGAGAGAGATCTCTCTCTATAGCGCTGCTGCTACTCAAAGATTTGCCATTTCAGATCATGACAAGTGACAAGCCAGTGGGCCAATTACATGAGTTATATTTTGTTGTTGTCGGGTGGAAACCTTGTCGGGTCCAAAACCGTTTGTTTTGTATTTATCATTAAAAAAAATATTTAAACTAGTGAAAACAGCCGATCTACAAGCACACAACGCCTCGCACCACGAGGCGTTGTATGCTTGTAGATCTGCTGATTTTTCACTACTTTTGTGCGACAGCCTTGTATGGTGAAGCAGGGCTTTGCTTTGCGAAAGAATGTACGAATTTCAAACTTGGAGATATGAGGTTTCTGCCCGACAGTGACGATTTACTTTGTTGGCCGCCCAGACCCCAAAATGGAACGAAGGCCGACATTTTATTTTTTTCCTAATGGCCGGCCTGGACCGGCCGGGAATGAACCAGCCGTTCGGGAGTTGTCCCGCTTTTCCCAATGGCCAGCACGTCCCTGCCCTACACGCACGCACGCACGCACGCACACACGCACGCATTATCACATAAACACTCACAGATGCAGTCACACAATCTCCCTCCAGTCTCCCCTCTCTCTCTCGGTCCTCTCTTAGCAGCGCCACAGGGACCGGTGCTGTCACCGTGCTGTCAGCGCAGCGAGGTGCTCGGGGCCCTAAATGAAGGCATCAAGGCAGCCTCATCCCGCCGCTGTAATAAAAGCCAGTCAACAAGCCCCCGCCGCGGGCCACACATAATGGGCTTTTTATTTCCGTTTGGTCACCGCGGCCCACGGAATTAAAGCTCAATTTAGCGAATGAAGGACAAGGTAGCTTCAAGGTCAGGAGGGACACCCAAAGGGTGAGGAGGAACCCTTTGGGGGGTTTAAGATGTAAATCTATGGGGCTCTTAAGTCTGACATCATTTTGTAGGCAAAGGAGAACTTTTGGGGCCAAAAGGCCCCGCAGCACCCGTGAATCTTTTTACTATTTTTACTATTTACTAATTTGTCTTCTCTGTCTTGTTGACAGGAAAGTGGTAGAATTATACTTTAGTCGTTATTTTTGTCTCGGATCTGTTAGCGAGGGACACATATTGACAATAAATCTGCTTGGAGGTCTGACTACAAAATGATGTCACAGCTTAAAAGCCCCATACCCGTTGGGTAGGGTAGGTACATTTCTCCTCTTTTCTTTAGAGCTTATTATGTTCATATCAGGTTAACTCTTGAGTTCCTTATGACCACTGGAATACATGTGATCTATCTGTTTTGGGTTGGAGAAATGTTCCCGTCTATATTATTTTAGGGTTCAGCTAAAAATACACACATAACAATGGGAACTGGCATTCCTACAGTACAGAGAAGACTCTTGGTGATAATTGGTGACAGTATAACCAGTATAATAATAATAATCTTGGATACATCTAAATAAGTGTATCCTACTGCATAAATGGCCCTAAAACTAGTGAGGCTTGTCATATGGAAACATTATTCAGAATGCATCAAATATACTTCTCAAACCTCTTTATTTCCTGGACCCCCCAGTTCACTATGCATTAGTCCATGGACCCCGATGAATCTGAGAGTGTAGCCTACAAATGGAACTATTTTGTACACTTTTGGAGTTTTTACACTCTTGGAGTGGACCCCCACTTTGAGAAACACTGACAGAGACATCACCCATTGCTGTTGAGAGGCAAGGAGAGACACTGTGTGTGTGTGTGTGTGTGTGTGTGTGTGTGTGTGTGTGTGTGTGTGTGTGTGGTGTGTGTGTGTGTGTGTGTGTGTGTGTGTGTGTGTGTGTGTGTGTGTGTGTCTGTGTCTGTGTGTGTGTGTGCATAAGAAGGTCGTAGAGAACAGAACCAGAGCACGGGAGCAGGTGTACTAATTAGTGCACTGTGTGTACTTATGCTTTGACCTTAGGGGTTTCAATTACTCAAACACGCCGATTGGACTAGGAACAGGAAGTATAAACCATCCTCATAGAAAGGGTCAAAGGCCAGCTCATGTTATGTCAAAGCTGGCTAACTGCGAGTGTGAGCGTGTGCAAGTGTATGTGTATGGGCGTGCGTGTTTGTGCACGTGAACAGGATGCAGCCACACTGAGGTATTCAGTAATGAGAGGGAAAAACAACAGGCCAGGAGACTGTAAACAACGACAGGTGTCTTGTTAGCTTAAGGTTACTAGTGCACGGACGCACACGCACGTGAGGTCTTAGGCCAACCATCTGTCATAACTCTGCAGACACGTTGACAGTTTAGTGTGGTGTGAATGATGGCAGTCTGTCCAGATCTGTCCAGCCTGCCAACAGGAGTCAGATCTGCCGTCAGAGAGACGGATATGGATGTGATATTTCGATGACATGCAGCGTGGTTATCCTGAACACAAGTGTTTCCCTTCTCCCCTGATTTCTGACACTCAGTGTAAGACAGGGTTCCCCAATAGGCGGCCCACAGGCCATTTGCGGCCCGTGGGGGGCTACTGTCTGGCCCCCACCAACCCCAGTAATAATGGTGGTATAAGAGCAGCAACAACACTAGTATATCATCATTCTCAGGTGGAAACCTTGTATCTCCAAATTTGTACGTTCTTTCGCAAAGTAAAGCCCTCGCAAAGGCCCTCGTAAAGGCTGTCGCGCAAAAGTAGTGAAAACAGCCGATCTACAAGCACACAACGCCTCGCGGTGCGAGGCGTTGTGTGTTTGTAGATCGGCTGTTTTCACTAGTTTAAATAATTTTTAAAATGATAAATGCAAAACGAACGGTTTCGGACATATAAGATTTTCACCCGACAACGACGACATCTGAACTGTCGCTGGAGTAGCGGGAACGCCACCGTCGCCCCCTGCAATGCTGTGGCCCTCGGTACCCTAGACATAATTCAGCCCTTGGGGAAAACTAATTGGGGAAACCTGGTGTAAGACATCAACAGATATCGTTGCTGTCGGGTAGAAAACTCATATCTCCATATTAATTATCTTTGTGCTTCTTCGTAACTTAGCACGCCCTACTGTACATGATCATACTACAGCGTCACAAAAAAGCACCAAAAGTAACAGATAATCGTGGCGTGAAGTGACGCATTTTGAGCTTGTACATTTGCTACTTTTGCTGTTTGAATCCTGAAAAGTAACAGTTTTGGACATATGAGATATGAAATAATGACCATAATAAGTAAACCAGACCTTCTTTTAACTACTTAAGCACTATACACTTTGTCGTAGAAGACAATACGATTTAC
>NC_137814.1:41287318-41290256 GCF_963921795.1 Nannobrachium achirus | reverse complement strand
GCAATGGACAATGCAAATGGCCCCTGTGTTTAAGAGCAGAAATATGGTAGCGCCTTTGTGGGAGGTAGAGAGGTTGACTTCATTGAGAGAGTGATATAGAGACAGACTGATTAACAGAGAGAGAGAGAGAGAGAGAGAGAGAGAGAGAGAGAGAGAGAATTATGACAGCGTGAGGCCATTTGGAATGAATAACAGTTATAAGAACGAAAAAAGAAAAGAGATAGTGAAAAATTTTAAATGGGAACAAACCAGTTATAAAGGCTTTCGTCATTTTGACTGCGTCGGAAAAGGAAACTGAGGAGAAAGGGAGAGAAAAAAATATATATTTTAGCAGAGGATTTTAACAGAGAATGACAGAATATGAGGTAATGTGAACGTGAATGTGAATATACGATCGTATTGCTGCCACACAATAAAGTCCAGAGTGTTCATGAAGATTCTGGATTTTATTGAGCATGAGTAAAATAAAATGTGGTCGATGACTTAAATAGTGCCAACACTCTCAACTATAGTAAGACGTACCCTCTTGTGGTACGCGAGTCATGATCGAGAGCTACCAGTCTACATGGCAAAATCCCCAATTCATTTGCTTCTCAGAGGGCATACACATGCAACCAAATGGACCCCTAAGGCAGATTTTCTCAACCTTTCTTGAATCAGGCCCACTTGAAAAGTGTTGGCATTGAGCTGACCACTGAACTGGTCAGATGGGTGGACCAGAGCATGTTATGATCATCAATATTGTGTTCAGGCTTCAGCAGTATCACAATGAAAACTCACTTTTCAAAGTTTGAAAGAAATAGAACCATGACATTTATTTAACTTTTTAAACCAAGACCATAGGTCACATTTCATATGAAAACCTGCAGCTCATGTGAGTCAGTCAGTCAGTCAGTCAGTCAGTCAGTCAGTCAGTCAGTCAGTCAGTCAGTCAGTCACGCCTCATGTCACACTCCATATATGGCCAGCCCAAGACAGAATTTATGCCCATATCTGGAGATCACTGATGTCATCAATATTAAGCCTATATCTGTGAATACCCATATCTGGACATATTGTGTCAGGTCTCATGATTGTTGTGTTGTGAGTCACACTTGCAAAAGAATTCCGTCCTTGTCCCTTAATTTATTGCCCATGTACGGAGATCCCTGATGTCATCAATATTAAACCCATATCTGGGAATGCCCATATACAGTATGTCAGTCTCTGTTGTTTCAGCGCGACCTCACCCGTAGTCGCTTCTCGCCCTTAGGGCGTCTTATTTGTGTTATAATAGCGTTCAAATATTTGTGTTCAATTATTTGGGGGCGAATTACAATAACTTCACAGCCCACAAGTTGAGAACCCCAGCCGTAAGGGTCCATTTGGTTACATTTGTACCCTCTCTGAGTTAAAGGGACACTCAGTATTTTTACAGTGAAACGGAGAGAGTAAAATGGAAGTGAGACATTCCCTCTAAGTGGTGAGTTGAGGTCAGACTCTGATGGGGAGACAGGAATGTTAACTTTAGACCATTTTTCTGTTTCTCTGGCAGATTTGGTTACAAATGAGTCCTGGGAAAGCCCATAAAGATGCCCAGAATAGAGTCCCCAGTCCCACCACGGTGATTATTACACACTCACACTCACTCAGACACACAGAAACTTGTTAGGGCCATGTTTTATACCTCTTTCCGGCTTTTCCCAAACTTGAAAGCAATTAAAAGGGATAGAGCACCCAAATAGCTTTTTTTTCCTTCTTCTATGACAGCGATGGTTGGATTTAAGTGCTCAATGGGAACGGCCTACCGGTATATTAGTAGGCTATACCAGTGTTTCCCAAATAGTGGGTGGGGACGCATTTTTGGGTCGCAGACCTATTTTTATGGGTCGCAAATAAAATGTAATTTTCAACATTTGCTTGGCAACACACCGCATCAAGAAATTCAACGTCCCGGAGAGAAAATGTCTCTTTCGGGTCTTGAGTTAAAAAGTTTGGGAACCGCTGCCCTATACTCAGGACACACACGCATATGCACATGCACGCACACATGCACACGCACACACAAACACGTATTCTATAAGCGCGGTGGTGGTGGGCTGACCTCAGGGGTGAAGGAGCTAAGCGTTTGACTGACTCCTCCTCTCAACTTGTTAACTTGCTAATTAGAGCTCCCAGTCACTTCATGGGACCAGACAATAGACTGCCAGCCTGGCAGTGACGCACACACACACACACACACACACACACACACACACACACACACACACACACACACACACACACACACACACACACACACACACACACACACACACACACACACACACACACACACACACAGGGACACTAACACTAACCCCCACATATACTGGCGTGACCACCTGCCCCCTTGCTTTGTGTGTGTGTGTGTGTGTGTGTGTGTGTGTGTGTGTGTGTGTGTGTGTGTGTGTGTGTGTGTGTGTGTGTGTGTGTGTGTGTGTGTGTGTGTGTGTGTGTGTGTGTGTGTGTGGGGTGAGGGTGATACTAGGTGTTGTTGTTGTGTGTGGGGTCCTGTTGCCTGGGTAACCACTCAGAGAGGCAGGATTGATATATTGGGGGTGGACATTGTTACCAGTCTCTCTCTCTCTCTCCCCTCTCTTCTCTCTCTATCTCTCTCTCTCATACTTCCCTCCTCTCTCCTCTCTCCTTTCTCTCTTGCCCGTTCTCTGTCTGTCTGTCTGTCTGTCTGTCTCTTTGGCTCCATTCCTTTATGTCAGACAGACGGATGGGCGGACGGACGGACGGACGGACGGACGGACGGACGGACGGACGGACGGACTGACTGACTGACGGACGGACGGACGGACGGACGGACAGATAGAGCTCTCTCTTTCGCCGTGTTTCTCTAGTCTCTCTCTCCCTGTGTGTGTGTGTGTGTGTGTGTGTGTGTGTGTGTGTGTGTGTGTGTGTGTGTGTG
>NC_137814.1:41279818-41282318 GCF_963921795.1 Nannobrachium achirus | reverse complement strand
GTGTGTGTGTGTGTGTGTGTGTGTCTAAGTCTTGCTGGGTGAATTTGAACAAGCCCTCTCCTGTTCTGCCCCGTTGGCGTATGAAATGAGAAAGGCAGCCACTGTGCTACAGACCTCCACTGATAAATCTACCAGGGTAACCCCTCAGTGTGTGTGTGTGTGTGTGTGTGTGTGTGTGTGTGTGTGTGTGTGTGTGTGTGTGTGTGTGTGTGTGTGTGTGTGTGTGTGTGTGTGTGTGTGTGTGTGTGTGTGTTGTATGCATGTATGACTGCTTGCATATGTGACAGCATGTGTGAGTGCTTGCATGTCTGCAAGAGCGTGCATGCATATAATGTGTGTGTGTGCGTGTGCGTGTGTGTGTGTGTTCATCATTGGATCGGTGACGCCAGAATAGAGATTTGGAGAGATTTTATTTCACCCACCCAAATGTGTGTGTGTGTGTGTGTGTGTGTGTGTGTGTGTGTGTGTGTGTGTGTGTGTGTGTGTGTGTGTGTGTGTGTGTGTGTGTGTGTGTGTGTGCATGCATGGGCCATGTGGTCTAATCTCCTATCATCGTCTTAAACGCGTGACATTAAAACTCCAGTGAGTCGATTCTTATGCTGCACACAGACACTGCCTTTTTTTCTCTTTTTTTCCCCCTCGTCGTTTGTCTCAGCGCATATATTCGTCTCGGGAGAATTAGAGGTCATATTGCCGATCTATAGAGTTCAAAGAGAGAAAGATTCAGAGGAGAGAGAGAGAGAGAGAGAGAGAGAGAGAGAGAGAGAGAGAGAGAGAGAGAGAGAGAATTCAAGGCCTGGGGTAACTTTGCTTATGACAGCAGGGTCAGGTGTCAAGGAGGTGAAGTCAATATACAACAACATTTAGCAATCAAGATTTTTTTCCTTTTTCCCGGATCGTGTTTAAGCTATAGCATTAAGCAGGGAAAAAAGAAAGAAAGAAAGAAAGAAAGAAAGAAAGAACCTAAATAACTAAAACTACGATAATTAAAAAGAAGAAATCCCAACCAATATTTGTGTTGTGTTGTTCGGTAAATATTTTAAACAACCACTTCTTTTTGTTTTTACACTTGCATTCAAGTGTGTGTCAAACAACATACTGTTAAAATACACAGAACACAGGTACTATCAAGCTAATTTCTTTTTTTGAAAGTTTTACCCGAAATATGGATGCCAGTTTGAAAGTGGTTAAGGAACACCTGCCATTCTTTGTTGGTGCACTGGTGTCCGACCTCGTGTCCCCATGCCCTGCTGGACATAAAACCCATCTTTGGCCCCAAACTATTGACTCTTCGATAATGCGCTGAGAAATATCAAATGAAATAAGGGGCCCTTGACAATTACAGCTCCCGAAACAGCCAACCCACCCACACCTTTCATCCCCAGGATATACTTGTATACAACGTGACCCGTTGTTTTGTCTGAGCTGCTTCTTATCTACGCATCGATTTAATCTCATGTGGCAATATTGCTCTGGTCTCCCATTACCTCAAACAGCTAGACTGTGTGTCATCACCTAACGAAAACAAAGCCCAGATACTGTTACACCTGCTTTCATCTACGAAGAAGAGAGAAGAGAAGTCACCAGAAGAAAATAGACTGGAGGAGGGATACAGGGATGGAGGGGAGCAGGGGAGGGGTCAGAGGACGATGGGAGGAAATGAGAGCGTTTTTTTTTTTTTTCTTCTTCAGGTATTTCCACATGCATGACTGGTACAGATATAGGGGTGCAAGGATATACAAAGAATATGTGTGTGTGAGTGTGTGTGGCACAGAGAGCCAACAAAGCACTCTGTATTGCTGTGTATATCGTCACTGTCGGGCAGAAACCTTGTATCTCCAAGTTTCAAATTTGTATTTTTTTTCGCAAAGCAAAGCCCTTCTTCATCATACAAGGCTGTCGCACAAAAGTAGTGAAAACAGCTGATCTACAAGCACACAACGCCTCGCGCCGCGAGGCGTTGTGTGCTTGTAGATCGGCTGTTTTCACTAGTTTAACTCATTTTTAAAACAATAAATAGACATACAAGGTTTCCACCCGACAACGACGATATGTGTGTGTGAGTGTGTGTGCCACAGAGAGCCAACAAAGCACTCTGTATTGCTGTGTATATCCAACCACTCCATGAGCAAGCTATTACACCAATAAAGCATCAGTTATGTGTAATGGCGTGCTGGTGTTGCGCTCAGTGAATAGCAGATCTACAAGCTCCCAACGTGTCACGAATGTGACGCGTTGTGAGCTTGTATATCAGCCATTTACAGCATGCAACAACAGCGTGCAACTAAGTATGAATCAGGCTTTAGCCTGCATAATTTTTTCCAAAGAACCCAATTACATTTCTATCTACTGTGATGCTCTCTGGAAACACAGATTTTGTCTGTCGGCAGCATGTGCAAGCACGCACGCACGCACGCATGCACGCACGCACGCACGCATGCATGCACGCACGCACAACATGCACAACATAATACTATATTTCACTACAGAGGCAGGCAGA
>NC_137814.1:41274818-41277318 GCF_963921795.1 Nannobrachium achirus | reverse complement strand
AAATGCTAATGGCCCAGGGCTTTGAGGAGGACCATCCTGGTTAATGTGGACATGTTGATGTTTTCATTACAACCGTCCAACGTGTAAAAGCCTCAATTATGCCTGTAGTTGTGTGTCAGTGTCATGTAAATCTTTGAATATATGTATCTTTTAAGCGAACATTTGTAACTCAAATTTTGCTTCTGGGGGGTCCCTGGAACTACATATTTTGAGATGGGAAACAAACGTTTTTCAAAAAACCTTAGAAGGATTTGACACACATTTTCACAATTTTCAAAAATAGCAGACCTACAAGCTTGCAGCGCGGCACTCTGTGCCGCGCTGTGAGCTTGTATGTTTTTTTTTTGGGGAAAGTAACTGTAACTGCATGGTGCGTGCGTGAGAATATGTGGGAGCATCATAATGTAAGGAGCAGCCCATGGAGGAGTGTATATTTATGATGGATACAAATAATTTAACAGCAAAATTAGGTGAATAGATGTATGAGGATGTATTTGCTCCACATAAGTTTTCTATACCCGTTGGAAGATGAGACACACATCACCCGTTGCATGCGTGACCCATGGAGAGAGAGAGAGAGAGAGAGAGAGAGAGAGAGAGAGAGAGAGAGAGAGAGAGAGAGAGAGAGACTGCAACATTCCTAACTGTGAGAGAGGTGTGTGTGGGCCCGGGGCTACAGATCCCATGGCCTGGAGGACGGACCGTAACCCTGACAACAGGCTGTAGAGCTGTAGAGTGAAGAAACGCTAATAAATCGCTAGAATTTGGGAAAAATGAAATTCGGGCTCCGTCATCGTGTGTATAATGCTAATGACCAATGCCATGTTAAATTTGAGATCAGTCGCTGAAGCGAGTGAATAGATAATGCATTTTGTGCATTTTGTGACCTACTGACTGACTGACTGACCTCTCTCTCTAATTATATGTTAGATATATATATATATATATATATATATATTTTTTTTTAAATAAACCGAAGTGTCATGCGTCGAAAATAGTCGATCTGCAAGCTCTGTAACGTTGTTGCACTGCGGAGATGAGGAGGGAGGTACAGTAAGGAAGGAATTAAAGAAGAAAGGATGAAAGGAAAGAAAGAAAGAAAGAAGGAAGATGGGAAGGAAGGAAGCAACAATGGAACAAAGGAGCGAAGGAACAAACCGAGGAATGAATAAAGGAATGAAGGAAGGAAGGAAGGAATGAGGTAAATGGATGGATTAAATACATTCTTAGAGCCTTAGAGGAGTCACTCACGCATGCGCACACAGGCACTTATGCATTACACACACACGCGCACACACACGCGCACGCACATGCACGCACGCACACACACACACAGACACAGACACAGACACACACACACACACACACACACACACACACACACACACACACACACACACACACACACACACACACACACACACACACACACACACACACACACACACACACACACACACACACACTGCTGCACACATGTGTGGTGTCTACATCCCAGAAAGATGCAGACACCACAACTAGGCTCCAGAGTCAGTATGGGTGAACAGAGTGGAAATGGTCCAAAGCCAGGCTGCTGTGTAGCATGACTCTCACTCTATGGTCGTACAGTCTTTCCTCAGCCCTGCATGAGAACACATCATCACACTATACAGCAGTCTGTCTGCATCATGGCCTACCTAAACGATGTCTCAGTCTGCCACGTCTATTTGGGTGAGATTCCCGATGAGACGAAGTCACTTTAAGCCCGGTTCATACGAGTCTGCCGCACGGCGGTATTTTCACTCCACTCGGGTGGAAACCTCTAATGTGTATGTCCAAAACTGTTACTTTTCAGGATTCAAATTTAAATATTCTAGATCTACAAGCTTAAAACATGTCACTTTGTGCCATGTTTTGAACTTGTGGATGACATTATATTCACTGAAGCATCTGAAGCAGATTTAAGTTCACAAGAACAACTGCCATATTAGAATCTGTCTTATTATTTTTCCTTTGTCCGAGTTTGTTTTCTTTCAGTCACACACACACACACACACACACACACACACACACACACACACACACACACACACACACACACACACACACACACACACACACACACACACACACACACACACACACACACACACACACACACATCGATAGAGCAGTAATCGGTGGAGCCAATAAGTCAGGCCAGGAGATGCTATGAACAAAGAAGAGGACTCTTATAGATCCTCCTTTCTCTTCTGTTCCCTAATTCACGCACGCACACACGCACGCCAAGCACACACACATACAGTACACATACCGGTAGGCAAATTTATCGGGGACAAGTGAGCTAGATTTGGTTGAGGGATTCAATTGCCCCCCCCCTCTCTCTCTCCCAGGGGCAGGGTGTCATAGGACATTCAAGGCCATAATGGCTTCCAATCTTCTCCCCAACAAATGCTGTCACCTCTCATTTACACAAAACACTGACAGGAGAGTCCAGGACCTGTGCTCCTCCATGCCTAGT
>NC_137814.1:41257318-41269818 GCF_963921795.1 Nannobrachium achirus | reverse complement strand
GAGGCGGGCGACTAGCTGGGAGGCGCGGACAATCTGAAGGGGGCGGAGCGGCAAAATTGTCGCGCTCGTTTCACGCTCACGCCCGCCCACGACGAGAGCTGGTTTCGTGGTCAGCTTTCTGCGAGGCGTTGTGAGCATGTAGATCAGCTATTTTCACAATGTCTGAAAAAAATGAGTTTTGACAGTTTTTTACACAGGTTTCTACGGTTTCTTGGGCTGGATATGGCAGCCTGGAATGGTTGTTCAAGTGCAGCTAAACTTGGAATGTTAGTAAATGTGCTACAATTAACAATAATGAATTGCACCTGTGCAGCTGACCTGCGCAACCTGGGAATATATATATATACCATTTTGTCAAGATGGGGAGAATACAAGTGTGGAGAATAGAATTATAATACCGTACCTTGTTAAAGTGACCATTTTGTTACATTTTGCATTCGTAGTTATTTTACTGTAATTTAACAACATAATAACTAGCACAGATAGGCAAAGAGACATTCATGGATTTATATTTAAAAGTAACTTTTATTTTCTCCCCTGGTCCCAGGGTATATGGCAGCTGCATACCCCTGCCATACCCAATTGACGCCTATGAACGCATGGCGTTGTGTAGCTCTCCGTTTCAGTAGCCCTTTAGACTCTGAGAGTGTCAAAACGGAAGCAAATGGAGTAATGGACCCTTACCGGTACATTTGGTTCCATTTATACACTCTCTGGGTTGAGTTAACAATGAGTTAACAACACTTTCAAAGCGTAGTTATTTGTATACACTCTCTTATAAGCTCTGCTACAGTACATGAGGGCCAACTAAACGTGTTCTATATCACATTGTATAAGCATTCTCTTCTTTGTGTTTTGGCTCCAACGATCGTCACAACACACACACACACACACACACACACACACACACACACACACACACACACACACACACACACACACACACACACACACACACACACACACACTTGCTTACACTCATGACAGAATGTAGCATGACTATCAAATCACGTCTAATTTTCTCCTCCACTTAGCCAACAATCCTAGACACTGGTAAAACACGCACACGCACACGCACACGCACACGCATACGCAGATGCCATGTCACAGTGCTGTTACTCCATCACTTTTCTCTGACAGATAAGGAGGGTGTCACTGTGAGGTGAAAAGACAGCAAGTGCTGTACGATGAAGAAACAGTGGAGGTTGTGTGTGTGTGTGTGTGTGTGTGTGTGTGTGTGTGTGTGTGTGTGTGTGTGTGTGTGTGTGTGTGTGTGTGTGTGTGTGTGTGTGTGTGTGTGTGTGTGTGTGTCTACCTCTTATCACCTCCAGACCATACTAACTGCATTGCGTAGCCATGATAATGCCACATACATTACATGCTACAAATAATCTGACTAATACTAATTCACACAAACATGCGCACGCACGCGCACACACACACACACACACACACACACACACACACACACACACACACACACACACACACACACACACACACACACACACACACACACACACACCTGCAGACACATTGTTGGTGTATTCATTATTTGCATCAGGACTCTTCAATATTTCAACAGACTCTCCTAATCCTATTATCCTGAGAGATTCTCAAACGCGCAAATGTCTGTGTGTGTGCGTGCGTGTGTGTGTGTGTGTGTGTGTGTGTGTGTGTGTGTGTGTGTGTGTGTGTGTGTGTGTGTGTGTGTGTGTGTGTGTGTGTGTGTGTGTGTGTGTGTGTGAGTGAGTGAGTGTGCGCTTGAAAGCAGCAACTGTATTGAAGAGCAGAAGAAAGGCTGCGATGAGATAGGGAGAAAGGAAATCAATCTTGGCAGTGGTAGAGAGAGAGAGAGAGAGAGAGAGAGAGAGAGAGAGAGAGAGAGAGAGAGAGAGAGAGAGAGAGAGAGAGGGAATTAAGAGGTAGGTGATAAAAGGCTGAAGGCAAAGACAGGAGGGCAGGAGAGAGGGAGCCAGAGACAGAAAGACAAAGAGAGAGAGACGGGGGTCTCATCGATGGGCATCTGAGGGGCTAACAGGACGGAAACCTCAATTGGCTGGAACAATCTGACAGTGTGTGTGTGTGGGGGGGGGGGGGGGGGGGGGGCAGCGGTGGAGAAAGTACTCAAATGTTTTAATTAAGAAAAAGTATCAATACTGCAATGTAGAAATACTCTGTTACTTACAGGTACAAGTCCAGAATTCAAAATGTACAAGTAAAAGTACGATGAACAAAATGTTTGAAAATAGCAGATCTACAAGCTCACAACGCGTCGCATCGGCTATTTTCAAATAGCCTAGGTCAAAAACAGGGCTAAAGTGGTTAATGTTTGTTTGTTTTATAATATTATCACGTATATCTGCAACATAACTAGTAACTAAAGTTCTCAAATGAATGTAGTGGAGTCTAAGTTCAATATGGAGTAGACGTAAAATTATTGGAAATTGGAAACACTCAAGTAAAGTACAAATACCTCAAAATTGTGTGCGTGTGCGTGCGTGCGTGCACGTGCCTGCGCGTGCATATGTGTGTGTCCTGCGTGGTCACAGCTGGGACATAGCTGTGAAGGCCTCCTGGCAACCAGACAAACGGTTCGGAGGGCTCTCTGCACATGCTCAGTGAGGACAACAATGACGGAGGCGGCGGGAAGGAACACAGGTTTTCATTTGAAGTCTCGTTGCTTCATCTATTGTCACTGTTCCTGCTGCCTGTTTCCCATCAGGTCTGCTTCACCGGGGAGCCCCGGGACGCAACGCACTGACTCATCTGACGTCTTTGTTTCTCTATGACTTTTAAGAGAGGAATGTTCTCAGGAGTGACCCTCCAAACTTGTGAGCAGTGGCTGTGCATTGTGGAGGAAATACATCGTCGTTGTCGGGTGGAATATCCTTGTATGTCCAAAACCGTTTGTTTTGTATTTATCATTTTAAAAATTACTTAAACTAGTGAAAACAGGCGATCTACAAGCACACAACGCCTCGCGGTGCGTTGTGTGATGAAGCAGGGCTTCGCTTTGCGAAAGAATGTAAAATTTGAAACTTGGAGGTACAAGGTTGCTGCCCGACAGTGATGATATGTGATGGAGAGATTTACCCAAAAACTCAAAGGTTACAAGAAGAACCATTCCTTGAGAAATGGGGAAAATGGACTGTATACAAAACACGACAGAAAAAAAAGAGAGGAATGTTCTGCAAAAATCAAAATGCAGATTGTATTTAAGTAAGTAGGCTAAGTAAGTAAGTAAGTTATTCTTTCCCCCCTTGTTGTTATTATTATTATTATTGCTAAAATGACTGAGGAACCGGAACAAATATTGTATTTACTGTATGTAACAATAAAGAAACCTTGATTCTTAAAGCTTGAATCTATAGAATGAAGCTGTGCGATTTATAACACTATAAGGTGCAACAAACAAACAAACAAGAAAAAGAAAAAACAAAACAAAACAATAAGCCTGTGGAATGTAAGAGGAGGAAGGTATTGCCGGTGGTGATGATGATGGTGGTGTGTGTGTGTGTGTGTGTGTGTGTGTGTGTGTGTGTGTGTGTGTGTGTGTGTGTGTGTGTGTGTGTGTGTGTGTGTGTGTGTGTGTGTGTATGTGCTTTGTATTTCCAGACATGCTTGAGGGATAGGAACCCACCTACTTCCCCTGTATCCCTCCCTCCCTCCCTGTCCTCCCCTCCCTTTCTTCGTAAAACCGCCTGTTCCTCCGGATACGGGGGCTGTTTACGGTGTGTGTGTGTGTGTGTGTGTGTGTGTGTGTGTGTGTGTGTGTGTGTGTGTGTGTGTGTGTGTGTGTGTGTGTGTGTGTGTGTGTGTGTGTGTGTGTGTGTGTGTGTGTGTGTCTGACTAATTATTGCATGTTACAGAAGCCAGCCAAACACCTGTCTGTCTGTCTGTCTGTCTGTCTGTCTGTCTGTCTGTCTGTCTGTCTGTCTGTCTGTCTGTCTGTCTGTCTGTCTGTCTGTCTGTCTGTCTGTCTGTCTGTCTGTCTGTCTGTCTGTCCAAGAGGAAGACAAAACACTGGAAGGACAGAAGGTTGATTAGATTGAAAGAAAGAAAGAAAGAAAGAAAGAAAGAAAGAAAGAAAGAAAGAAAGAAAGAAAGATAAAGTGATATGTTTGATTCAGACTGATACAGCATGGCATACTGTACATCAGGCAACGGTGCGATGTTGCTTTCCCAAGTCTTGACAGTAGCAATTAAAAAAAGAAGGGAACCGTGTGCACACATACAAGAACTTTTTGACAACGAAATGAAGAAAGATAAATAAACCATATCCCACAACTCCTCGCCTCATGTTTTATTCAGGCCACTGTTTCAAACTGACGTCGTAGCCCAAAGCTAAGGAAACTTTTGGTTTGAAATGTTGGCTGATTGTACTATAAATACGGCCATACTTTTATACAGCACAGAGCGTGGTTCCACTGCGTGTAGACGTACAGTATGGGTGCTCTGCTTGTTAAGCCTAATGATCAGGTGGAGTGCTAGATGAGCATGCTAATTGCCTCACAAGCGCGCAGAGACCATTTCACATGTGTCTCCGTCATCAGTGCAAAGGCTTGACTTTCCTACTCGCTGTGGTCCTGAGTGCTTTGTTAAGTGACAGCGGTGTCAATACTTTAACGGTGTGTGTGTGTGTGTGTGTGTGTGTGTGTGTGTGTGTGTGTGTGTGTGTGTCTGACAAGCCACCCCTGTCCCCTATTTCCAGGCTGCTGTTACATATTTAATATCCTGCCAACCCTGCATATAGACCCCTCATTATCTAAAGAAGGACACACACACACAAGCACGCACACGCACGTACACACAAACATACACACACGCACACACACACATATATGCACATACACAGACAATGTGTGACACTAAGCGTAGTAAGAGGAAATGTCACCTTGGTCCCCCCAGACGACAAGCGCTCAGTAAAACCTCTGACATGACAAGTACTACCACGCAGAATTACAAGTGTGCGCGCACGCCCCCGCGCACGTGTGTGTGTGTTCGTGCCAGTGTGTGAAATCTAGAGAAAGGGACAGTCAGACATTCGAGGGAAAGAAAGTTCTTAGAAAGGGAAGAAAATAGAGAAAGTCAGAGAGAGAGAGAGAGAGAGAGAGAGAGAGAGAGAGAGAGAGAGAGAAAATGTGTCCATTCAAGACGTAGACGAATGGCTGTTCATTTGACACAGAAACCATGGGGAAATCTACTAAACACTATGTGTGTGCATGCACAAGTGTGTGTGTGTGCAGTGGTGGAAAAAGTACTCACATGTTTTACCTCAGTAAAAGTATCAATACTGCAATGCAGAAATACTCTGTTACAAGTACAATTCCGGAATGTACTTGAGTAAAGTACAAAGGTATTAGCATCAAAATGTACTTGAATTAAGTAAAAGTTCTTATTTGTCAAAATGTCCCATTTCAGTTCAAATGTTCACAAATGTATACAAATCTTTTGAAAATAGCAGATCTACAAGCTCACGATGCATCGCATCGTGACGCATTGGGAGCTTGTAGATTCGCTATTTTCAAATCTGTATAGGGCTGAAGTGGGGAATCCGTGTTTTGTAATAATAATCAAAATCTACAAAGTAACTAGTAACTTATTTTTCAAATAATTGTAGTGGAGTAAAAGTACAATATTTGCCTCCGAGATGTAGCGGAGTAAAAGAAAAGAAAATTGGAAATACTCCAGTAAAGTGCGTGCGTGCGTGTGCATGTGTGTGTGTGTATGTGCCTACTAAGAGCTATTATCATTAGGAGGGGGGGTGAGCGTGAGGCTAGCTGACTCCTCATTCACCACAGGCTGACTAATACTCTCCGTCAGGCGCTAACCTCGCTCCCTTCAATGGCCCATGGACCACTTTAACAGCCAGCCACACAAGTCGAGGCTATTTCTCATGCCGACTTCATAAAAGTCCACCCCCCACCCCCCCCCACCCCCCACCCCCCTTCAGCCACGTCTCCCCCAAAAGACCCCCAAATACCCCGAGCCCCCTCCTCCTCCATTCAACCCTGCCTCTCTGCCTGCCTTCTACCCCGTAGTTTTGTCTTTCTTCCGTCTACAAATTGCAATTTACAATTTAGGCGTTTTAGTAGACGCTCTTAACCGGAGGAACTTTAAATATCCAAAGTAAACAAACACATCGTCACTGTCGGGCAGAAACCTTGTATCTGCAAGTTTCAGATTTGTATGTTTTTTTCCCCCGTAAATTAGAGCCCTACTCCATCATACAAAAGTGTCAGACAAAAGTAGTGAAAATAGCAGATCTACAAGCACACGCGATGCAAGGCTTTGTTTGCTTGGAGAGCGGCTATTTTCACTATCCATACTATAATTAGAGAGGTCAGTCAGTAGGTCAGTCAGTCAGTAAATGCATTTCCACCTTTATCTCTTCAGCAACTGATCCCAAATTTCACATGGCATTGGCCATTAGCATTATACAGACGGTGACGGAGCCCGATTTCCATTTTTCACGAATTCAAGCTATTTATTAGCGTTTCTTTACCACTTCTGTTCAACACTACACCCTGTTGTCAGGGTTACGGTCCGTTCCTCCAGGCCATGGGATCTGTAGCCCCACACACACACACACACACCAATCTCACAGTTAGGAATGTTGCAGTGTCTCTCCCTCTCTCTCTCTCTCTCTCTCTCTTATATATGTGGTTTGCCTGCATGCACGGGTCACTAATGCACCGGGTGCATTTGATGTGTGTCTTATCTTCCCACGGGTATGGCAAAATTATGTAGAGCAAGCGCATACATCCCCATACTTCTATTCACCTAATTTAGCTGTTAAATTATTTGTATCCATCAAAAAATATACACTCCTCCATGGGTTGCTCCTTACATTATGATGCTCCCACATATTCTCACGCACGCACCAGTTACAGTTACTTTCTCCATAACCCACACTCTGCACATATATTGGAGCACATATCTTCAAACGGGTAAGGTCTAGTTTTTAAATCATTTTTAAAATAATAACAAAAAAATGATTTTGGACATGATTTTCCATTCGACAACGACGACATATACCATTTGCAGAGAGACAGTGTGCCTCAGTAAACTACAATAACAAACAATATACTATCAAAATAATAATCTGTTCATTGAAACTATAGGATACCAGGTAAACAATGAACCGAGCATCAGATCTAAAAACTAAAGAATCTCTGTTGTTGTTCGGTTGTCTCACCGCTCAGTGTTTTTTGTGAAGGTGTTTATATGTGTGTATGCATGTGTGTGAGTGTGTGCATGCGTGGGTGCAATGTTTATTAGACTTACCTAAGGTGTGAACCCGGACACAAGCGGAACCGGAGGAGACGAGACACATGAAAAGACAGAGAGAGAGAAAAAACAACATGTTAGAAACATACAGAGAAAACATGAAGACAAGTGTCAATCCCTGAGTGTGCAGACATGAGAAATTGTCACACGTTGCCAAGAAGCTGCCTGTCACATAACACCTAAGTGTGTGTGTGTGTGTGTGTGTGTGTGTGTGTGTGTGTGTGTGTGTGTGTGTGTGTGTGTGTGTGCGTGCGTGCGTGCGTGCGTGCGTGCGTGCGTGCGTGCGTGCGTGCGTGCGTGCGTGCGTGCGTGTGTGTTATGACAGCATGGAACACTTGTTTTGAGATATATCTTGACCTTGTCATTCACTGACAAAGCCAACCGCGGAAAGTGTGTGTCTATGAGTGAGTGTGCGCGCGCGTGCGCGCGCCCGTGCGTGTGTGTGTGTGCATGTGTGTGTGTGTGCGTGCGCTATTGTCCGGTAAGCTCCGTCCATTCAGTGTCTAATTGAGTGTCTAATGTCTGAAGAGGGATCAGACCACCGGGGCTAAAGAGTTAGCAGCCTTTTGTCCCCGGCGGGAACACTGCACTTCCCTGGACTCCCTGGGAGTCAAGTGGGCTGCTAGTGGGCTGGGGAGATAAGGTGTCTGGAGGGATATGTGCACGCACACACACACACACACACACGCACGCACGCACGCACGCACGCACGCACGCACGCACGCACACACACTCATATATCTGCTATTTTTGAATAGTTAAAGCAGTCAATAATCCTAGGCCTAAATGGGTTAAATATCCGAAGTAAACAAACACATCGTCACTGTCGGGCAGAAACCTTGTATCTCCAAGTTTTAGATTTGTATGTTTTTGTGACGCAAGGGGTTTGAATTGGTCTCGCGTCTCGTCTCGCCTGTCTCTCCTCTCTCTGGCCCTTGGTTTCCTGTCTACACTGACCTATCTGGAAGAAAGCATACGTACAACGACCAAAGTATACATGTACAGTATGTCTAAACAACCGATAAATCCTTTATCTACTTAGAGAGCTTGAGTCGTGTCTGTGAGTCCACCGTCTCTCTCTAGAGACCCATGACCAGGCCGGATCCACAGCAAAAGAGGGTTTAGGTCTAAAAAGGTGGAGCCCACCTTATAAGCTAACTGGCCCTCGCAGACCAATAAATCCTCATAGCAGCTACAGTACATCCTACGGCCAGTGCTGCAAGCGAACAGATCAACAACAACCCCACGTATCGAGCACAGGAACAGCACAACACATACACACATACAGTGCTGTACACAAAAAAAACGGGGAGGAACGTCTGGAAGCCACAACAACAGCTCTCTCTCAGTCAGTAATGAGCCGGGGCAGTTTGTGCAGTATCCAACAACGCTGATGATTGTGCGTAATCTGGGGGAGATGATTGCGCGGTAATCTGCGGTGGTGGTGATGGAAGTGGCGCAGTATGGCTAACCGTGCAGCATGTGGAGGGGCTGCTGCTGGGAGAGCCTTGTTGTGGTTTTTGAGCAGCGGAGGCCACCTCCAACTAACAGCCCCTGGTAGACCTATAAATCCACCTTCATAAACAGGAGAGACCACAAGGAGAGACGCGGGGAGGAAGAGAGAGAGGGGTGAGGGAGGAGGGAGAGGGGGGAGGTGTGGAGGGAGTCGCACGGAAGGGTCGAGGATTGTCAGAAGAGGATTGGAGAGACTAGGCAGGAAGGAAGACATAAGGCTGTGGTTCTCAACCGGTGGGTCGGGACCTTCCAAGGGGGTCCCCAGATTATTTTGGGGGTCCCCAGATGATTAACTCAATGTGCAAAATTATTTTCTCACTCAACAGTAAACAGACCAACATAAAGTTTAAGTGTATAGAGGATATATGCACATTTCTAAAATGAAAATTTAAGGACTTTTTAATCTCTAAAATGACAAATTAAACAATGGCCAAATTGTCAAATATTAGAGGCAGCAATTGTGAAAATAGCAGATCTACAGGCTCACGTTGCGAGGCGTAGAACCGTGTTATAGAAAATGTAATGCCTCAACCCTTAGTGTTCGTAGGATGAGGGGGTCCCCAGTTCAAATATGATTATTTAGAGGATCGCGGCCTGAAAAGGTTGAGAACCACTGATATAAGGAAACGGAAGGAAGAAAGGAAAAAGAGTGCATAATCTATACTGTATGGACGTATATGTAATTTTCTTCTTTTTATTGCTGGACTACTTGCAATGCTGATGAGATTCCAAAGCTCACCTATTCTGCTATTTGCACGTATTGCGCTCCTGTGTTGTTTCCATGTGAGGAGCTTTGCAAAAGAGGATCAGTTGAAATATCAAAGTAATAATGTCTTTTTTTCCCTCTTCTTAACCCATGAGGACGGCCATCTGTTGAGGCTCAACCCCACCCTCCTGGAGGGCTTGGTGTCGGCCTTTTACAAAAGGTGTTCCATAATAGTTGTGGTCAGGCAGAAACCTATTTTAACTTTGTACGTTTAGTTTAGTTTAGTTTATTAGCATATCATAATATAAAAAGAAACAATACACAACAAGTTATTAGAAAGGGAAGAAGCTGATAGGCTTATTTAATCATTTTTCTAATAGATCAATAAATAACAAATCTACATTAAAAGTTCAATAAAAACAATATAAAATAATGCAAACTAGCAATGTGATGAATACATTAAAACATAAACCGAAAGATTCATGGGTAAGAATTACGCATCAGAACTAAATTATTTAGACTGCAATGAAATAAGTATTGGATAGTGATGACTTAATGATGCGTCTGGAGAGTTTTTTTCATTTTTCTTTTCATAAGGTGACGCGTTTTGAGCTTGTACTGTAGATACTAAAATATTTAGTCGAAAAAAGTAACCGTTTTTGGACGTATGCGGTTTTCATCTGACAGCTGACATCACTCTGGGAGTGCGGTGGTTCCGATGTGAGAGGTGAGAGTGTGAGTGTGTCAGGCAGGTTTGGTTCCAGTGTGAGAGGTGAAAGTGTGAGCGTGTCAGGCTGGTTTGGACATTAGGAGCGGCTCTACGACTCATTGGAGTGACAGGCCTCGGAGGGGTAACCCACGGCAACTCCCACCCCCCCTCCCCTCCCCCGAGGGGCCTCTCAGCCAATCACTTCCCCAGATGGCTGACGGGTCATCCCAGGAAGTAGGAAGTACAGGGTCAGCCAATGAAAAAGCTGCCTGGACCTTTCCCACTGACCCGCAACACCTTCCACCACAAAAACAGACCAACCTGTCCCATCTGTGTGCGTGCGCGTGCGCATGTTTGTGTGTGCGCGTGTGCATGTGTGTGCATGCACTTGTGTGTGTGTGTGTGTGTGTGTGTGTGTGTGTGTGTGTGTGTGTGTGTGTGTGTGTGTGTGTGTGTGTGTGTGTGTGTGTGTGTGTGTGTGTGTGTGTGTGCGTGCGTGTGTGTGTGTGTGTGTGTGTGGAGGGGGAGGGTACACCAGACACAGCTGTCCAACCACCCACAACCAACCAGACAAAGAGAAAGAACTTGACCATCATTGTCAACTGCCCCAAAAGGACCGTCTGTCTGTCTGTCTGTCTGTCTGTCTGTCTGCCTGCATTTGTCTGTCTCACTGGCCAAATGTTCACTTTAGTACGCCTTCTACATGATTATTTAACTAGAACTAACTAAACATGCTCTGAAAATGTGCACGGTCCACCAATCTGACAACTTCGGGCGGCTGCTGTGTTAACTGGTGAGATGGGTGGGCCGCCGATGCTTTCAAGGACGGACGGACGGACGGATGGACGGACGGATGGACGGACGGATGGACGGTTGGACAGACAGACAGAACCAAAGTAGGTATAGGTCAGGCAGAGCGAGCGCTCTGTAGCAGGTCGATGTGTGTACAGTGCGTGCGTGCCGAGAAAAAAAACGTATGATATTTGACGGAGAGTGTCATGGTAAGTAATTGTCATTGCTTTTGCTAAAACCATTAGCAGGGAAAATATGGTGTAAGAAGCATGGCGTGCCTCCCGCTCTCCTTCAGTAAGTGTGCAGAGGGAGGAAATTGACTCAGACAGCGAGCCATAAAACATGGTCGAACGGAGGCCTCTGCCAAACTGAGGCGTAAATTTGTAGAAATACTTTTGTTGCCGTTTCTCTCTCTCTCTCTCTCTCTCTATCTCCCTCTCTCTCTCTCTCTCTCTCTCTCTCTTTCTCTCTCCCTCTTATCCTTTGTAAAACAAGCCTCAAGGCCTCTGAAAGCAAAGATGACTCACATGCTATATTTGTGTAAAAATAATATTTATGTAGGAACAGTGCACACGCCATTCCATTTCATAAACGTGGGTAATATACTTTACGTTTGCTGACTTTTTTTTCACCTCTTAAGACAATTTTTTTCCAAAGCTAGCCTCAGTGATATTAAAGTCTTTGTAGGACATAATAGTTAAGAGTTTACGTGAGTGTGCGCGTCTCTGCATCTGTGTGTGTGCATGTGTGCATGCATGAGTGTGTGCTTGACTGCTTGTGTGTGTATCGGTATGTGTGTGTGTGTGTGTGAGAGAGAGAGAGAGGTTTGTGTGTGTTTAAAGCAGCTGGAAACTTCACAAAGGAGTGAGTCTCCCGCTAAGGTAGTCATCCACTATTAGTTTTACTGTTAAGCCCATCAGATTCTTTCTGTCTCTAAGACACACACATGCTCGCACGCACGCACGTACGCACGCATGCACGCACCCACCCACACACACAGCATGACACCATGCTGTCTCCATACCCCAGGCCTTCAGTTTTTCCAGGTCCTGCTTTCCAATTGTACCCAGCGACAGAAGATCATCTCACTCCCATTGGTTCTCAATGGTAATAATCCCCCTTACACTGCACTACTGAAACCTATTACATGAGTGAAACCTATTACACTACTATTAGATAAACCTATTACACTACTGAAACCTATTACACTAGTGAAAGCGTTTGTCTCACATCAAAGGCAGATCTAACAGAGTACCCTGGTGGCTCAACCAATTACGACCACAACGCCACAATGTTCTCGGTTCAATGCCCCGCCTCAACATTTGTGTTGCATGTCATCCCTGGCCTACCAGTAGACTAGATTTTATTTTTTAGATTGGACAGGAGAGAAAAAACTCAACAAGGTTTAAGTGTTTAAGAACATTGAATCGAACATGAACGCATTTCTGTGACCTAGACGTGTGTGTGTGTGTGTGTGTGTGTGTG
>NC_137814.1:41239818-41252318 GCF_963921795.1 Nannobrachium achirus | reverse complement strand
TTCACACACACACACGCACACGCACACGCACACACACACACACACACACACACACACACACACACACACACACACACACACACACACACAAGCACACACACGCAGATGCACGCACTAGTTCACCGCTGTGCTATCCATACCCCACTGGATGCCAAATCCCCCCTCTGTGTGTGTGTGTGTGTGTGTGTGTGTGTGTGTGTGCACGTGTGTGTGTCAGTATACGTGTCGTATCACACTGTGAGCTCTGCGCAAAGATATGAGTCCACCACGGAGACCCCTTACAGAGCTAATCCTTCTCACAACACACAACACACACACACGCACATGCACACGCACACGCACACACACACACACGCACACACGCGCACACACACACACTACAAAAGCAGATATCAAAGAGGAAATATTTGCCGTACTATAACATGTACTCGACCGTGACATCACTTCTGGAGTTTTCATTTATTTATTTATATTTTCTTTTTTCCCCTTTTTGGAAATGTCAACAATCTTTCCAGGGCTTGTGAACGTTTCATTCCACTAGTATGCACCCCTAACAACCAAAACTATTCAACAGGAGAAAGTACTGTCTATGTTGTATAAATTGTATAACCAGGCTAGTAACATCCTCAAAGTTAATTTTACTCCCAGGCAGTATAAACAGGGACAATCTTCTTTCTGTCTCTTTCTTTCTTTCTTTTTTTCTTTCTGAGGTTTTTTGCTACAGTAATCTCGCAACTACCAGACCGAGTAGCACCAAATTTCTTGTGCACACTACCAGTAGATCAAAGTAACTCCTGAAATAGTTTTTCACATAATTATGTTTGATTAATTCAATGGAGGTCGGATTGGGCTGAAAGTCTGCCCAAATATTGAGATCTTGACTGGCCTCATATAAGGTCAGGGCCATACAGTTATATCTTTTTGTTTGGGTTTTAGGATTTATTTGGTGTAAGTTGAGGTAGAGCAGTGGTGGAAAAAGTACTCATATTTCTTACTTAAGTAAAACTATCAATGCTGCAATGTAGAAATACTCTGTCAAATGTATAATAATCTTTTGAAAATAGCAGATCTACAAGCTCACAATGCGTCGAATTGATTGTAGATCGGCTATTTTCAAATGGCCGAAATGTGTATAAGGCTGAAGTTGTTAATATATGTTTTGTAATAATAATCCAGATCTACAAAGTAACTAGTAACTAAAGTTTTCAAATAATTCTAGTGGAGTAAAAGTACAATATTTGGATCCGAGATGTAGTGAAGTAGAAGTAAAAGTACTGAAAATTGGAATTACTCGTGTACAGTAAAAATAACTCAAAAGTGTAGGCCTATGTAGTATAGCACTTAAGTAAATGCACTTAGTTACTTTACACTGAGAGAGAGCCGGGGGAGAGATGATAGAGATTCTCTGTCATACTCCAGTGTCATGCGCTGAAACATAGCAGACCTACAAAACACGTTGTTAGGTCGTCTAATTCCGTGAAGTATGGGTCAGGCTTGAGAGGTGCATGCCAGTGAGTCAAAAACAATAAGTCCAACTTTGCATTTAACTTCCCGTCCTGCTGCTCTCTCTCGTCAACACAACAAACTCTCACAGATGGTTCTTTAAAGAAAACTGACACGCGCACAGGCCATGCCTCCTATCGCTGCCCTCCCCTCATCTCTGTCTCATTGTCCTCTCTCTCTCTCTCTCTCTCTCTCTCTCTCTCTCTCTCTCTCTCTCTCTCTCTCTCTCTGAAAATCCTCTTGTTTCGTCTCTCCATCTCTCTCGGGGGGAGTGGGGGGGGGGGGGGGGGGGGGGGGGGTTAAGTTAAATGCAGCAGCGAGTCACTCATTCAGCGCCGTGGAGGAGAGGAACAACACAAAAGGAGTTGATATGTGTGGCTCTTTTCAAGGCTACTTGTGTGTTTGTGAGCGTGCGTGTGTGTATGCAGTGTCTGTGTGTGTGTGTGTGTGTGTGTGTGTGTGTGTGTGTGTGTGTGTGTGTGTGTGTGTGTGTGTGTGTGTGTGTGTGTGTGTGTGTGTGTGTGCGTGCGTGCGTGCGTGTGAGTGTGTGTGTGTGTGTGTGTGTGTGCGCTGCGTGCGTGCGTGTGTGCGTGAGGAAGGGGTGTGCAGCGAGGATGAGGAGGGTTGGGTGCGTTAAGCTTCCCTCATAGCTAGCTAAGCACAGCCAGCGAGCCAAAAAGGCTGCATGGCCATTTTACCGTTTTCACTCAACGAGAGAGAGAGAGAGAGAGAAAGAGAAAGAGAAAGAGAAAGAAAAAAAACAACACACCCTCTGGTGGCAATTTCCACCTCTTTTCTCTCCCCATTCTTCTCTTTCTCCGGGCTCTTTTCTCCGAGGTTAATACGGCCTGCATTGGGGTTGGGCTGCAGGGCCAAGCCGTGGCCCAACCCCAACCCCAACCCCGAGCCTTTTAGCTTTTATCATGAGCTGGTCGAGCTCTTCAACTCCCACTGACTAAGTTTAACCCACTGCATCCGTGTCACTCTCTAGGCTTTAACCACTTTAACCGTTATGTTATGCTTTAACCAGTGAAAAATAGCAGATATACAAGCTCGCAGCGCGGCACCGCTGCGAGCTTGTAGATCTGCTATTTTTTGAAAAATCTTGAAATGTTTTGCGAATCTTTGAAGATATCTTTTTTTAAAACAGACATTTGTGACTCAAATATTTTTGAGATGGGGGTTGACTTGAAAACGTTTGAGAACCACTGACAAAGTTAAAGAAACTTGCGTTTTTTTTTTCCTCCAAAACCTTAGAAGGATTTAGAAGACATTTATAGAATTGGGTTCTATAAATAAGACTTTTCAAGTTTTTTTTTCAAAAATTGCAGATCTACAAGCTTCTTGTAGATGGTTAAAGTAATAATGCTTTCTCGACCAAAATGTGTTAAACTCAGGGAGGGAGGGAGGAGGCCAGGGAGGGAGAGAATGGGAGGAATGAAGGAACAGACAGAAAGAGAGAGAGAGAGAGAGAGAGAGCGATGGGGGCATGGGAGAGAGAGAGGTGCATAGAGGGAGGGAGAGAGACGGAACAAGCGAGGGAAACAAACAGATAAACGGAGAGAGGAAGAAGGAATCGCAAAGTTGATCTGATGTGTTTTGCACTGTGGCCATGGCGCACTTTAGAAGTCACAAAGTCAAAAGAATCTCCAAGAGCGATAGAAACGGAAGACAAGCATCGTGAAGCAAAGTAGGAAGAGCAATAGCGACGAAGGGCACAAAACATTTGACTGAAGTCCAAAAAGAAGGAGAGAAGGGGCTAGGAAGGAGGGGGGGGGGGGCATATATAGTTGAGTGAGGCAGAGGGGAGTGCAGTGGTGGTGACATGTAAGGGAAGGGTGGTGTGTGTGTGTGTGTGTGTGTGTGCGTGCGTGCGTGCGTGCGTGCGTGTGTGTGTGCGCGTGCGTGCGTGCGTGCGTTCGTGTGTGCGCTTGTGTGCGTGGGGGTGTTAGGGATTGGTAACCAGTACCCCCCACCCACACCCACTCTCCCATGGGGATGAAAGCTGTCTCCACTTTTAAAGTGGATTAGAGGCATGCAAGCGCTGAAACAATGGGAGGTGAAAAAATCAAATTAGGACCCCCCCCCCCTCCACACACACACACACACACACACACACACACACACACACACACACACACACACACACACACACACACACACACACACATACCCCCCCTAAAAAACATCAAACACCAGGAATAGCTAAACTTCCTTCGCTCGCTAATCTGTTGACTGGAAATGTGAACGATCGTCCACGCCGGCCACCATTGGCCCGTCACCCTAGAGACAAGCTGTCCCACTTCCTCTCCTCTCCTCTCCTCTCCTCTCCTCTCCTCTCCTCTCCTCTCCTCTTCTCTCCTCTCCTCTCGTATATCGTCGTTGTCGGGTGGAAACCTTGTACGTCCAAAACCGTTTGTTTTCGATTTATCATTTAAAAAAAAAAATGCGACAGTTTACCATGAGAAATGTCGTAGCTTGTTACCCTGTTAGGGTACCCCCTTATGCCCATATATGGAGATCCCCAGGCATCAAACCCAGACCCTAACTTGCCAAGGCCCTGCTTGGCTTTACTAATTAACATACGTTTTTATGCCCATATAGAGATCCCTGTCCCAATGTCATCAATATTAAGGACATATCTGGGAATGCCTATATATGGGCATGTTTTGACATAACATTGTTGACTACCATGCAGGGGTCTCCATACATGGGTAACTGGTCCGATATACATCACTGGCCAGATTTCCAAGAATTGGCACGACCTCGCCCTTTAGGGTGAGGTTGCATGTCGCCCTGAGGCGTCTTACTAGTTTAAACTAGTGAAAATAGCCAATCTACAAGCACACAACACCTCACACTGCGAGGCGTTGTGTGCTTGTAGAGCTGCTATTTTGACTAGTTTTGAGTGACAGGCTTATATGAAGCAGGGCTTTACGAAAGAATGTACAAATTTGAAACTTGAAAGGAGATACAAGGATTCTACAGGACAGTGACCATATTCTCCCCTCCTTTCTCCTCTTATCTCTATTCTCTCCTTCCCCGTCTGCTGCTCTGTCTCTGTGCCCCCCCCCCCCCCCTCCATCCCGGAGAACAGAAGGATAAAAACGTGTCTTTTTTCCGTCTCTCTCCGTTGAGGCAACAATGATAAATGTGACTTCTGAGGGACGTAACTTTTTCTCACCCGTGGTTTTTGAATTTCACTTAAGGGGACAAACACACATCAGGGACTGGAGGGGGGAAAAAAGATAGGCTGGCGATATACGTTTAAACCCTTTTAACAAAACAAATCTGTTCCCCGGCTCTCTTTCTCTCTCTCCTCTCATTTTCTCTTTTGTCGTTCCCCTGTGTTTATAGATATCTCCGGCGTGTCTCATTTTTTACTTTGTTTTGTTTGTGTTTTTTTTTTTACTTGATCCTTCTCAAGCGATATCTTTTTTTTGTTGTTGTTGCGATTACGTATTTTCCTCTTTTCTCTCTCTCTCTCTCTCTCTCTCTCTCTCCCTCCGCTCTCTCCCTTGTTCCCAGCGAAGGAGAAGAATGAATGCCTCGGCGGTGGCGTTCCATGTTCCATTGTTCACGCTCTGCCTTCAATTTGCTCTCCACATTCTGCAGCCTGGGCCGAGACGTTACGCCGGCTTAAGGGACAAATCGCACACACAAAAAGAGAGAGAGTGTGAGACGAGAGAGAGAGAGAGAGAGAGAGAGAGAGGGGTGGCAGCGGTGGTGGGGGGGGACATAGGGAGGTAGGGCTTGTACGGAGAGAAAAAGGGAGAGAGAGGAATAAAAAGGGAAAAAAAGGGGGCTAACCCCCTTCACAGCAATGCAATTATGGTCTGTATTTGAAGACGGCAGGGAGTGAGCGCCACAGGCCTTTGAGGCGATCCGTCTCTCTGTCTAGGCCGAGGCCCTCTGTACTTTCTCGGCGGAGCTAATAGCCATAGCCGCAGCAATTTCTACGGTACATGACATTAACATGGTAGCGAGTCCGCCGACAAAGGGAGCCATTGAATGGGACTTAGAAAAGAGCAGCGGTTTCGCCTGGTTAAATAGGCCTCAACCTGCCAAGCTAGCAAGACAGACAGCTAGTGTGTTTATTACCCAAACCACCTAGGGAGAGGAGAGGAGAGGCAAAAATCTTCTGGTGTTTTCTATATGGTCATCCTATGACCTTTTTTAGCCATTTAAACCCTGTATACTTATATATCGGAGTCCCCCAGGGCTATACACTAGGTCTGCTCTTTTTCCCCCCTCTACACCAGGGGTCTTCAACAGGGGGTCCTCAGAGTTACTACAGGGGGTCCTCCAAATCCTTCCAATCCTTTTTATATTAACAACTCGAACCCTAGTGTCCATATTCTGAGAACTGTAGCCAAAAATAGCAGATCTACAAGCTCACAAGCTTGTAGATCGGCTATTTTCGGCAAAGAGGTTTGGTGTAGAGGGGAAAAAGAGCAGACTAAGTACAGAGTGAAAGGTCAAATATTGACGGTTCAAGTGGTTAAATATCTGAAAACACAAATTGACATGAATCCAAAAAACCTGCTTCATCTCTCTCTCTCTCTCTCTCAACTAAGGGGTCCTTGGCCTGAAAACGTTGAAGACCCCTGCTCTACACTGTATCTTTGCCGAAAATAGGTAATCTACAAGTTCACAATGCATGGCAACATGACCCCGGAACAGGGTTCAAGGGGTTAACTACGTATGTTCAGTAGGAAAAGGATAGCTTCAGTCACATGAATGAGTGGAGGGAAACCTTACACCGCTTCTCTCCGCCAAAGAATGCAGACGCTTAAAATAAGCTATGCAATAAAACATCACGCTATTGGAAACAGCACACCAAATAGGATTGGATTTTACTGTTACAATTCAATGTTGGAAGCAAAGACCACCAAACAGGACAGCTGCTACCCCTCATAACCCTCCGAATGGAAGCAAACCATTACATGTAATGAAAGTAAGTATCAAAAACCCACGCTGTGTGTGTGCGTGTGTGTGTGTGTGTGTGTGCGTGCGTGCGTGCGTGCGTGCGTGCGTGCGTGCGTGCGTGCGTGTGTGTGTGTGTGTGTGTGCGTGCGTGCGTGTGTGTGTGTGTGAGTGTGTTTTGTGACAGGTGGCCAATTTTACAATTTGCCATACAGTAGTAATGATTTTTTATCATGATTTTACCATAACTAATTGGAGTGGGCATGTATTTCCCATAATTCCAAATTCTCCATGGGCCTTGAGATAAATCACAGTACAATGAGAGTGTTGTACTTCTGCATGATAATCCCTCTCTCACACACACACACACACACACACACGCACACACACACACACACACACACACACACGCCCGCGCACCACATTAAATTCCAGAAGGTATTATTCTCATCCACACAATTTAAATAATATCACGCATATTACAGTTGGATACATATCTGTGCTTTACAAATCCTAACATCTGTAGCAGGTGCATAACCAAGCGTGTCTTTTCTGCAAGCACGTTAAAAACCGTAACCACTCGAGCGCTATTTTCGCCATCGTGCGGTGGAAACGGCTAGACAACAAGCATGCAAACAACGCCTCACACTGTGACGGGTTGTGAGCTTGTAGATCGGCTGTTTTTGCCCATAATGACATGCTCAGAATATGAATGCCGGGTTAAAAGTGTTAATACTTTTGGGGTTTTATACTCACTTACAGTACCTCGCTTTTTCTCTCTCTTTCTCTCTCTTTCTCTCTATTTCTCTCTCTCTATCTCTCTCTCTCTCCATCACTGACACTGACAAACACAGGGACAGCAGCAATGGAGGTGTGTGTCTGTGTGCGTGCGTGCGTGCGTGCGTGCGTGTGCGTGGGGTGAAGAGCGGGGCAGATGAGCAGAAGGGACTGAAGGGAGTCACTTTACACAAAAGACAAAAAGTCCATGAAGAGAAAGTTTGGGGCACAAAGAAAGAAACGACGAAGAGGCAAAACGGCTGCCTGGACACAGGAGGAGTGTGTGTGTGTGTGTGTGTGTGTGTGTGTGTGTGTGTGTGTGTGTGTGTGTGTGTGTGTGTGTGTGTGTGTGTGTGTGTGTGTGTGTGTGTGTGTGTGTTTGTGTGCATGCGCATGGGAGGGGAGGGGGAATAAAAGTGAGGGCGCACTCCCACACACACAACAAGGGGAACCCCTCTCCATTCAAAAGACCATCTGTGACTCGAAATGGATGAGTGTTTTTTGTGTGTGTCCGAAAAACGTTTCTTTTCTCTTTTATTTTTTTTCCTCCTGCGAGGGGAGGGGAGGGCGTGAAAGGTCCCGCTTCCCCCGTTCTACCAGTCTCTTAAAAAAAGCAAAAAGAAGGGGGGAAAAAATAAAAAGACCGTAAACAAATAAATGGGCGAGGGACAGAGAGAGACAAGAGAGAGAGAGTCTGCTATATGGGGCCAGCCAAACATTAGAACAAATAAATTACACGGGGCGACTTGGGACCGACACAGCTATTTCGGAGACAAAACAACGCCGCAATGTGGCATTAGGCACACACACCGGGACGTGAATAAACCAACTAGCAGGACAGACGTTCAGGGATAGTTGAGGAAATGCACCATATCCCACTTGTTAAAAATTACACAGGCCATGCTTTCATGGCAAATTAGCCACGTTATCAATTTCCCTAACTTCCATTGCATTGCGCGTGCTGCAGGGCTCGATAAACAAAAGAGGATTATTCAGAAGTATTAGTTATTCAGAGATATACGAAAATAAACCTGTGGAAATGTGGCATTAATTTTAAGAGTGTGGACAAGTTAATTATAAGTCCAAGTAGTGCCAATAGCCCCTCATTTATTTGTAACTATAATTGCTGTTTTAATAAAATGTAAAAATCTTGCGGGTCTAATCTATATCTCTCTCTCTTTCCATGTCTAGCCTCTGACTCAGTCCTGTTTCTTTCCCCTCTTCCATGCTTTTTTCCAAGTAGTAGGCCAGATAATCATGCTCCTCCATCTCTCTCTCTCTCTCTCTCTCACTCTCTCTTTCAATCAGGGGTGTCGCACCAAATTCTGGGCCCTGGGTACAAGGATTCACTGCGTTATTTTGTGCTCTAACTATTGAAAAAAAAAGAAGCTTGTAGGTCTGCTATTTTTGAAAAAAAAAAGTCTTTAAAGGTTAAAGGTTTTTTGAAAAACCTATGTTTCCATGTCAGTGGTGCTCAAACTTTTTCATGTCAAGGACCCCCAAAATGATATGTATTTGGCCACGGACTCACATCTCAAAGTATTTAGTTCCAGGGACCCCCCCCCCCCCCAACATTTTAGTTACAAATGTTCACTTAAAAATACATATATTCAAAGATTTGCAGAATAGCAGATCTACAAGCTGTGAGCTTGTAAATCTTCTATTTTTCAATAGCTAAAGTATCAAATAATTCCAGGCCCCTCCACCTTGGGCCCTAGTAACTCAGTCCCACTTTCCCCCCTTGTGACGCCCCTGCTTTCAATCTATGTGTGCGTGTGTCTTCAGATTGAGTGCCGCCAATTCATTTACAACCCCCTCCATGTCAATTAATTAACACACGCTTTTCTTTATCCGTACAACAATTACCATGAGATAAATATGCATTAGCCGACTTGGCTTCGCCATCTCCTTTACCCTCCTACCTTTTCTCCGGTGGAACGTTAGCGTTAATTTGCATTAAGTGCATTTTAAACGGGTGCTAATTAGGACTAGAGTATTAGGCCCACCTTGATACGGCACCCAACAAACGTGTTCAAGTGGGTTTGGCTGACAAGAATCTGATATGGTCTAATTAGACAATGTAATACCTGGGGGAGACATGCTGATAGGCCATTGTCAAAACCACGCTTCTGTATATCAAGCCAAACCGTCTAAAAAAAAAAGTTTTTTTTTAAATAAAAACCTAATAATAATGTATATTATTATTATTAGTAGTAGTAGTAGTAGAAGTAGTAGTAGTAGTTGTTGTCGTAGTAGTAGTAGAATTAATAATAATATTCTTATTTTGATGATTTTCATTATCATCATTATCATTATTATTATTATACAAAAATGCAGTGAAATGCATTTGGGCCTCACAGGCCTATAATCTCAAATCTGCATAGTAAATGAATGCACAGAATTGCCCAAAAATATTGCAGTCTGTCGCAGTGAAAACTTGATCCCTTCTCAATCATGATGCGAAAATAACCTTCTCAAAACTTCCTGCAAGATAATCAAATGATGGCCCAGCAGTCGATTTCCCCTCATATCCTGTATGGGGAGGCTTAAAACGATGGACTTCATAACATTACATCACTCACTAAGCGCCCTGACAAGCCATTTACAGACTATGAATTACGTTACTGCCCATAAAAAACCAAACTAATGTGAAATATCACATATTTTAATCAACTTGGAGGGGCGGGGAGAAAAAGTATTGCTCTTCTCAAATATTTGGAATGAGGCCGGACATTTTTCGATGGTAAGCTTTAATTAAATTAACCGCGGGGCCATATTTGATTTGAGCCCATTAAAAACTATGGCTTTTATGGTTTAATTCTAAAAAGTAGCACCGGAGGTTAACGACGCGCGGGGAGGGAGCCTGCAGATTTTTTAATTGCGCTTCAACAGTGTTTTATTGTACCAAACTAAATCCAGGAAACGGATTTCACAGCCACAACAGGTCCTTGTGCCGCTGCTGCTGCTGCCCTTAAATCACAAAGGAGGAGCGCTCGGTTTTATCTTAAGGACGAAGACGTCATTTAACGTTTTCCTCTTCTTTTTTCTGCGCAGTAGCAGAGTAGAGTGAGTGAGAGTCTAGGTAGAATTCATTTAGTTATGGTGTCTGCCTCCAATACATCCTCTCTCTCTCTCTCTCTCTCTCTCTCTCTCTCTCTCTCTCTCTCTCTCTCTCTCTCTCTCTCTCTCTCTCTCTCTCACACACACACACACACACACACACACACACACACACACACACACACACACACACACACACGCATGCACGCACGCACACACACACACACACACACACACATGCATGCACGCGCGCACGAGCACACACACGCAGTAGTCCACTCACTATCAGGACTTACTCTTAAAGTCATCCATTACGGTGAGACGTTCAATTAATTCTGCACCATCCAGCAACCTCTAAATGAATGTGTTAGCGACAGGACGAAGGGGACAAGTAATAATTTGGCCAGCGTGCCAGGCTATACATATGACCATAGATCAAGATGGAGGCAACCTTCTATGGGGTTGCTCTGTGAATTGATGTGGGACACTGGAGCACTATGTCGCCCGCCCGCCCGCCCGGCGAAAACCTTTTACTGACAGACTGAGCGAGACGCAGACAGCAGTGGAAGAAGTACTCCCATTCTTTTTACGCAAGTAAAAGTATCAATACCACAATGTAGAAATGCAGAAATATACAGTTACAAGTAAAAGTCCTGTGTTCAAAATGTACTTTGGTAAAAGGACAAACATATTGACATCAAAACATACTTAGAGAACCAAAAGAAAAAGTACTCATTATATGTTGATAAGAACTATGTAGGCCTACCGGTATAAAACAGCCAATATAGTGCTAAAGTGGTTCATGCATATTTTGTGATAATAATCAAGTAACTAGTAACTACGGGTTTCAAATAATTGTAGTGGAGTAGAAGTACATTTGCCTCTGAGGTGGAGTGGAATAGAACAAGTAAAAGTATTGAACACGTTAAACCCCCCCCAGTAAAGGTAAAGTAAAATACCTCAAAATTGTACCTAAGAACAGCACATGAGTAGATTGAGTACATGTACATACTTAGTTACTTTCCAGCACTGGACGCAGACAGTAACTGAGGAGAGATGGAGGAACAGAGAGAGGACAGAGAGGGGCAGGGAAGGACCCACTGTTGTTCTATGAAGTCAGTTAAGTAAGAAGCTAAGGATCTGTTATTGACCGGGGCTGGTTTGCCCAGCACTAAATTCCCACACACAACAATGCCATGAATGGCTGAGAAAAAGTGCAGAGTGGTACGCTGGTGTGTGTGTGTGCGTGTGAGCGTGCGTGCATGCGTGCGTGCGTGCGTGTATGTGTGTATGTGTGTGTGAGAGCTCTTGTCTCTTGACCTCCAAGGCCCTGGTTCAAGCTGACCTACTCAGACACGATGACAGGACCTCCCACCTCTTTCTCATTCTCAGCCTCTCTCTGTTTCTGCATCCACATGCAGCAGGTGTTGACATCTCCAACCGCTACACCACATAATATACTGGGGGAAATGATACAATTTATAGATGTATTTATTTATAATATTTTTTCTATTTTAGTCCATCAGTGGCTCTCAAACTTTTTAAGTCCTCCAATTAGTATCCTGAAGGATAGAGCTGTTGGGAATATAGTACATGTGTGCAAAGCCAACACTAGTCTTGGTTCATACAAAGGGCAAAACTAGAGGTGTAACAGTCTCTGTAATGACGAAAGCGACATTCAAATTGATTTTGTTTTATGTGACAATTTAAAAATGAGCAATTATCCCCCCCAAACAAATTCTGCAGTCTTGGTGGCCAAATTCTAAATGCCACTGAAGTGAAAGAGGAGTGGGTGGTTATGCTTGTCTTGTCTTTACACATTGAAAAGTGCTTGGACAGGCAGTGAGGGGCTGAGTGTGCACACTTCCTCTGTGTGTAGTGTACACCCCACTCCTCCCCACTCCACCCCCAGGTCTGACACATCCAAATAGCAACCGACTGTGAGTTAATCCACCTTCAAATTGAGCCCTGTGATTCTTCACTCAGAAATGTACTAAATATTCCAAAATGGCACTTGAACCGTTGCAATGAATGAAGTTAGTAATATGAGAGAGAGAGAGAGAGAGAGAGAGAGAGAGAGAGAGAGAGAGAGAGAGAGGGATAAGATAATAGGGAAACACACAGAGCTGTTGGTCGGTGGGTATAGTCTGGGTGAAGGGGAGAAGATGGCTCACTGCATTTGTGTGTGTGTGTGTGTGTGTGTGTGTGTGTGTGTGTGTGTGTGTGTGTGTGTG
>NC_137814.1:41229818-41234818 GCF_963921795.1 Nannobrachium achirus | reverse complement strand
GTACATGTACAGTAGTATAGTTATGATAAAAAAATCAGAACACAAAGATCCCCAGGCCAGAGGCTTGTTTCCATTGTGGTCCATTGTACACAATTCATTAGTGAAATTGTTGCAATGTTGTTGCAACACAAAAAAAGTTAAAATATGGAGTTAAAACAGTAAAACAGACCCTCAGTCACAGTCCCCAGACCAGCTGTTCTGAGTGGACCTGTGGGTCTGTCCTGCCAGCATCATGACTATGATCAGCTCACTGGAGGAGGTGGGATGATACTGGGAGTTATAGGGAAATGATGGTGTTTGGAACAAAGAGGAGATGCATGTTTAGGAATGGTGGAGAACAGCGGGAGGTTGTGTGTGTGTGTGTGTGTGTGTGTGTGTGTGTGTGTGTGTGTGTGTGTGTGTGTGTGTGTGTGTGTGTGTGTGTGTGTGTGTGTGTGTGTGTGTGTGTGTGTGTGTGTGTGTGTGTGTGTGTGGGGCAGCAGGAGTCTCTTACAAATTGCAGTTTGAGGGATGGCTGTATTATTATGGAAGGTTTAAGGGTCACAATCACAATGCACCACACTGCATAAGGTATAAGTATACTAGCAGGTGAGCAGCCATGGCTCTATGTAGGGGGTGACTGTACTTGTACCGTGCATGCATGCGTGCATGTGTGTGTGTGTGTGTGTGTGTGTGTGTGTGTGTGTGTGTGTGTGTGTGTGTGTGTGTGTGTGTGTGTGTGTGTGTGTGTATGTGTGTGTGTGTGTGTGTGTGTGTGTGTGTGTGTGTGTGTGTGTGTGTGTGTGTGTGCATGACAGTAAGTTTGTGTTGTGAAACAGTAGCACTAGTAAGACGCACTAAGGGTAAGAAGTGGGCAGCCCACATGGGTGCAGGCATCCGCCTCGGTGACGGCAGACTGCTGGCGCTTTGGCATGGGATCAACTTTGACCAAAAAAATGCACAGACATGGATGGTTGTTTAAGTTGGACAAAATGTGTCCATATCTTCCCAAAGAAACCATGTACAAAAATGTTTCCACTTCACTTTCACTTACAAGTAAGGCTTAGGAAAACCTTCGATATTCGATATCGATATTACTCACAATATTAGTCAAAACAATTGCATTATATAGTTTTTAATGTTTTTTCTGCTTTAGGTCCACTGCCTGCCTAACCCAGATAATGAATAGCATATCCATTCATTTGACACATACACCAATACCTCATTTCAAGCCGTATTCGTCGATTTGTATACCTTGAATGTTGATACCTCGATATCGATATATTTTCGATATATTGCCCAGCCTTACTTACAAGAGTAAACATAGCAGATGTAGGTGTGAATCTGCTCTTTTTGCTACAGTTGTGTGACAGACACTGTAGGGCATTTATATGCAGGAAAGAAATTATGGAGAATTATGGAGATACACACACACACACACACACACACACACACACACACACACACACACACACACACACACACACAAACACACCTCTTCTTGTGTCTCATTAGTGATCATATTGTTTGGTGGCAGTGGATTTACAGCCAGGCATGTGTGCAGACAGCTAAACAGTAACGCACCACAAAGGACTCCCCTGTAGCCACAAGATAAAGATAACAATCAGAACACACACACACACACATACACACCTGTAGCTAAAGGATAAGAGTGGGTCATTTGCGGTAATCAGACACAAAAACAACAATTTACCACTTCGGATAATTGTACCAAAAACGCCTACTGATTAAGCTGTGTGTGTGTGTGTGTGTGCGTACGTACGTACATACGTACGTGTGTGTGTGTGCGTGTGTGCATGTGTGTGTGTGATAGGCAGTTGATTTGTGTGGCCTGTCCAATAAAAGCAATTTGTCATTAGGCCGCTGCATGTGTCAGTGAGTATCATGTATGCATGAATCTGAATCCACGGGCGCTTGTGTGTGTGTGTGTGTGTGTGTGTGTGTGTGTGTGTGTGTGTGTGTGTGTGTGTGTGTGTGTGTGTGTGTGTGTGTGTGTGTGTGTGTGTGTGATCGCGCCCGGCAGGCTAGCCACTGTGCATTAGATTTATGGCCGTCTCCCATGGTGATATGTCCAACACAATTTGTCCCGTAGCGACTGACAATGGATGGTGGATTAATGGTCTGTCTCCAGCCCTCCCTTGCTCTGTGTGCGTGTGTGTGTGTGTGTGTGTGTGTGTGTGTGTGTGTGTCTCTCTCTCTCTCTCGCGTACTGTTTGTGTGTATGCCCTCTCATCTCTCTCTCTCTCTCTCTCTCACTCTCTCTCTCTCGGGCGGTCTCTCTCAGCGCTCGTTAAAGTCTGCTTGTAATTAGCGCTGGGTGAACATGGTGATAGGTGCTATCAGACACACCAGGGGACAGTTCCTTTGAGCCGCTGTACGGTCGGGACACAAAGAGACTATGAGCTCCTATCTGCTCTACTCTCTTGTCTCCTCTTGTCTCACATGGACCACAGCAGATTCCTTATCTCCTCTGCTTTCTGCCCCCCCCCCCCTCTCTCTATATTAAACCAGTGGTTCTCAACCTTTTCAGTCCGCGACCCCCAAAATAATCATATTTTAACTGGGGACCCAGCCACCCTGACGAGCACTAAGAGTTGAGGAATTACATTTTGTATAACACGATTCTATTGTGAAAATAGCAGATTTACATGCACGTAGATCGGCTATTTTCAAAATGCTGTGTTTGACAATTTGGCCGATGTTTCATTTGTCATTGTAGAGGTATTAAAAAGTCTTTAAATTGTCACTTTAGAAATGTGCATACACAGTACCCTCTATACACTTAAACGTTATGTTGGTTTGTTTACTGTGTGAGTGAGAAAACAATGTTGCACATAAAGTTAATCATCTGGGTTAGGGACAGGTTGAGAACCACTGAATTAAACCACTCCCTCTCTTATCTGTCGCTCACCTCTCTCCATTCTTATACTTATTTTTGCTAAATGTTGACTCTGCCTACTGTCTTTCTTTCCTCTGCCCCTCATGTAGAGGTGGGCGATATGGTGATAAATATCATTGAGATGATACAATGTCTCCACGATATGCCTTTTCAGAGATATCATGATACAATGAGGGAGCCTTATAAAAAATCTTGTTGAAATTTTAATACAGATATTCATCGCAGAATCCATTTAAACCTGCATATTGGTCTAAATCAGTAGTTCTCAAACTTTCAAATGTCAAGGTCTCCCCTTAACTCTGACAGTATACACATGAAACCAAATGGACCCGCAAGAGTCCCTGGACCCCACTTTGAGGACCACTTGTAGTTGGACTAAATGGTCCGTTACTCCTTTTTCGTTTCGTATTTGTTACCTTGTATAGGTGGTTGTACTGTTAAGCAACTTGAAAAATAATCGTGATAAGATCATGTATCGTGATACAGCTTGCGAAAATATCGTGATATTGTATTTTTCCATATCGCCCAACCCTACCCTTGTGTTCTCTCTGTCTGTCTCTCTCTCTCTCTCTCTCTCTCTCTCTCTCTCTCTCTCTCTCTCTCCTCTCTCTCTCTCTCTCTGAGGGGGTGAGGGCCATAGATCTCTCTAACAGGCCTTATCTGCAGCCCGGGGCCCTAATGAGGCATCATAAGGGGAACAGTTTGTAGCAGCGCTGCGCTCCTCTTTTATTTGCCAAACCATATCTCTTCCTCTCCCCTCCTGACCCCGATCCCCCTCTACCCCACCCCACCCCACGCCTCATCTCTCAATTGCCCCATCACTCTGCCACGCTCGCCGTTTCTCTCTCTCTCTCTTTCTCTCTCTCTCTCTCCATCCCTTCCGTTTCCCCCTCTCGTCTCTCTGTCTTTTGTGTTTTTTTCCTTATCTCTCCACTCATTGGACTTGTCGTTCACCATCCATAATCTTTCTCTCTCTGGGTTGAATCATATCTGTCCGTCTGCATATTGTCGCTGTCGGGCAGAAACCTCGTATCTCCCGCATGTTTTTTTTTCTTTTTTTTTCGTGAATTTACCCCCTACTTCGTCATACAAGAGAGTAAGTAGTGCAAACATCCCATCTGCAACCTCACAGCGTGACGTGATGCGACACACTGTGAGCTTGTAGATCGGCTATTTCCACTATTTTATTAAAAAACACCAAAATTAGTAATACAAAAGGAACAGTTTTGGACATACGTGGTTTCCACGCGGCAGGGACGATATCGTCGTTGTCGGGTGGAAACCTTGTATGTCCAAAACCGTTCCTTTTGAATTTATCGTTTTAAAAATGATCTAAACTAGTGAAAATAGCTGATCTACAAGCACACCGCGAGGCGTTGTGTGCTTGCAGATCAGCTATTTTCACTAGTTTTGTGCAATAGTCTTGTTGTGATGAACCAGGGCTTTACTGTACGGAAAAAAATGTACAAATTTGAGGCTTGGAGATACGTGGTTTCCGCCTGACAGTGACGATATGCTAACACCCTCTCTCTCTCTCTGGCAGAGCTCTCTGGGTGGAATCATATCTGTCCGTCTACATATGCTAACGCCTGCTGTAATTACGGCAGCTCTTAAATAAAGACACGCTCCTAAAGCTGTCGGGCGGCCCAACAACAAAGCTGTCATAGATAGCTGTGGATTTATCACCTGATGGGGGGGGGGGGGGGGACACAAGAGAGGAGAGACAGAGGGAGAGAGCAAGAGAGATGGTGAGAGGGAAAGAGAGACCACGTTAAAATGTGGATAGTGTTATTTAGACAGATGCTAATATTTTTACCTGGTGTCCCAAAACTGCAATGTACAGATTCTTATTTTGATAGTAAATTGTTTAGACCTGATGCAATGTTCTTGGTTTACCTGTGATCATAGATTCCTGAGGCACTACACTGTGATGTGTTACATTGCTTATAGTAGCCTAAGTCACTGTGTTTAACAGCTTCTGCTAAATGCCTGAATTGCATATTGTAAATTGAGAGGGCGAGGGGGGGGGGCACACAGAGGAAGAAAGGAGTGGAAGGAGGGAGAGGCGGCGAGAGACAGGTGCAAGGGAGGTGTGTAAAAA
>NC_137814.1:41197318-41209818 GCF_963921795.1 Nannobrachium achirus | reverse complement strand
AAATACAGGGGTAGAGGGATCAGTAGTGCCATTACTATAAATTATTTAATTTGTGCTTTTTAGGCTTTAAGAAAAAGAAGGGGAGAAAAAACATTTCCAAAATCTATTTTCAGCTATTGTGAAGACCTGCTTCTGCACTACACAGTATTTCACAAATAGTTTTATTTTGACCAAAAACAAAAGCTATTTGTACATTGCCAAGGTCGTCATGACGGAAGCCACCAGCTCGAGAAGGCCTGTCAGCACACTAGCTAGTTAGCTAATACGTGTGAAGTGGCCAGAGCCCTGTTCTCATAGGATTGTGCTGCGGTACAGTGTTTGTACTGTACCCGTTCTATTGGATAGCCAAAAACCAGTGAAGGAGAACCCATAATTCCTTTCTGTAAGAAGGGCCCCTGCACATCCAATTGCATTAGAGGCCTTTGGTGGAGGGAGGGCTACTATGCCAAGATTTAACCTGATTAGATACAGATAGGCCCGTTCCGAAAGACAGCACAGAAGCCTCCGCATTTGTCTGCTATTCTGTCTTTCATCAAATCATCCCTTTCTCCATGCCCAAGCCCTCCTGTCCCTTAAGGGGGGCTGGTGAAAGGAAAGACATGACTGTCCTCTCTCTCTCTCTCTCTCTCTGTGAAACCACAAACGGGGACATACTGTATATGAGGAGCAAGACTTCTGTGACTAAGACGTTATCTAAACCATGCTATACTGTATGTGCCCCTGAGCATGGCAATAGTTTTTTTTATTTAAATAAAATTATTAATACAGCAATGTAGAAATACCCTGTTATAAGTAGAATTAAAAATGTACTTGAGTTAAATTAAAAAAGTAGAAAGTACTCATTAGGCAGAATGTCCCATTTTCAAAAGTATAAAATATTTGAAGATAGCAGATCTACAAGCTCACAATGCTTGTAGATCGTCTATTTTCAAAAGGCCGAAATGTATAGGGCTGAAGTGGGTAATGCATATTTTGTAATAATAATCAAAATCTACAAAGTAACAAGTAGCTAAAGTTTTCAAATAATTGTAGTCGAGGAAAAGTACAATATTTGCCTCTGAGATGTTGTGGAGTAGAAGTAAAAGTATCGGACATTTGAAATACTCAAGTAAAGTATAAACACCTCAAACTTGTAATTACGTACAGTACTTAGTAAATGTACTTAATTACTTTACAGCACTGATTGTACTGCACAGGGTGTAGCAGCTGCTGCTCAGGGGCTTCACCACACTGATAACTTCTAACACATGGATGTACAATCTACAACATGATGAAAGCGGGCTAAACTGCAGTTTGGTCCAGTTCTGTACTACAATATGTTGCAGCACTTTGTATAATGTTACGCATTTGCGTGCAGATTTGCTGTGACATTGAGCGGCCCCTTGAAACGTGTCATATGAAATAGTCTGACCCCACCTGAACAACTACTGCACATCCGTTAATCTTTATAAATCCATGCTTCTTTTGTCCCTCTAAGCAACATGGTGACCAATGGCTTTGAGCCAAACCACTCCAAAGACATTATTGAATGTCAGCGACACATGCATGGTACACAGTAAAACATCATGCGCTAATTTATCCATTTGTTACTCTGAGATAAGGATGGGACGATATGAAAATGTCATATCACGATTATCGTGACAAAAGAAATCGCGATTTACGATATTATTGCAATAATCAAAATCCATTATCTTGTTGCGGAACGACGCCCCGCCCAGCCACGCATTGTGAGCTTGTAGATCGGCTATTTGTTTTGGCAAAGACATTTGATAGAGAGTGAAAAAAAGACTATCAAGTACGTATATTATAAGTACCTTTTACCAATTATAGATTTAAGTGGCACCGGATATGCAGCTCGGGAAATAAAAGGTGAATTGATCCCAGTGCATGACGGAGGACGATATCACGATAAATGAAATCTCCACGATACGATTATCTTGAGTGTGTTTTTATCACGATAAACGATAATATCGCTTATCGTCCCATCCCTAATCCGAGAGCGTAGATAATGTGTGAACGGAATTTGGAGCGGTATATCAAGTTGTGTTTTTTTGCGGATTCCTGAAAAGTTGACTTCTTCTGCGGTCTTGTTCTTGGTAAAATGTGTGAATTTGACGGATTAGATTTCCCTCAAGACGTCTGTGTGCCTCTGGTTGTCATTCTGGGGGGGAAGAGCTCGCCGGGATGGGGGGCGGTGGGTGGTGATGGGACAGACAGAGGGGGGGGGGGGGACGGGGGGGTGCATTTTACAAGCCCTCAAACCCGCCAAAAGCTGCTTAGACAGGAACACTGGGCGTCCTAATCCTTTCTCTCACTTCTTTTACCTCTCTGTTCATACTGTATCCCTCGCTTTGCTGGCTGTGCCCTTCGATATATTTCTCTCTTTGCACTTTTTATCTAATCCTCCCCATCTTCTTTTCTCTCATTCTCCCACTCTCTTTCCCCCGGTGCTATCGTTTCCTCTTTCCATCTCTCTCTCTCTCTCTCTCTCTCTCTCTCTCTCTCTCTCTCTCACTCTCTCTCTCTCTCTCTCTCTCTCTCTCTCCTCTCGCGGTGGTCGTTTTATCGGATCAGTCTCAGGTCGTCGCCTCTGTCTCTCATGTGTCCCATCAAGGGTGGATCCACCCCTCACATGCACATGCACGTGTACGCGCACGAACGCAGTCTCACGCTGTGTATACGTACAAGTCGTTCAAATTATATACGGAGAGGGGGGAAAGCGATGAAAACAAGAGAGAAGGAGAAGATGAGTCAGAGAAGATGAGGGGAGAGACGCGCGCGAGATAGAGAGAAAGAGAGAGGAAGAGGGGTGCATGACAGACACGCAGAGAGCAAAAGAGACAGAGTTTAATTATCCAACATGTCGTCACTGTCGGGCAGAAACCTCCTATCTCCAAGTTTCAAGCCCTGCTTCATGAGACAAAGCCGTTGCACAAAAGTAGTGAAAACAGCCGATCTACAAGCACACAACGCCTCGCACCGTGTGCTTGTAGATTGTCTGTTTTCACTATTTAGTTCATTTTTTTTTATGATAAAAAACAAACGGTTTTGGACATACAAGGTTTCCACCTCCATGAGTTCTCTCTCTCTCTCTCTCTCTCTCTCTCCTCTTTCCATATCAATTTGTCAGTGAGATCCGTTGCAGCTTGTTGACATGTGTAGGAGTCGCTGGGTGCTCACGCTGAGTAGTTGTGCATGTGTGCGTGTATGTGTTTGTGTGCCTTGGCACGCTGTGTCGGATTTGCATGTTCGCGCTTCAAGCTTTTTACCGCACACACGCACGCACACACACACACACTCAGTTGTCGCCTGCCAAGGTTTTGGGTGTGTGGGTAAATCCTCTGGCACTTGGGCTGCCAGCGTGGAGCTATGATGAATGCTGATGGCAGAGTGCATGCCCTGTCTCTGAACCAGTCACACTGCGCGCCCGCGTGGGCACACACACACACACACACACACACACACACACACACACACACACACACACACACACACACACACACACACACACACACGCACGCACGCACGCACACACACACACACACACACACACACGCGTGCGCATGTGCAAACACACATCCCATATCACACACCACACATCACACAAATCACAGTCCCAGTGTATGATGGCCAAATGGCTTCCTCCCACTGGTGAATGTTGATGCAACCACTGGAGCTTGTGGGACTTGGAGTACAGAATGATGTGCGCACATAGCTGTGTACTGGAGTGTGGTACCAGAACGCAGCACGCATTCTAGTAGAATTCACAGCAAATTGCCCCAAGACGCTATATGGGAACGCACATTTGATTTGTGTTGTTTGTGTGTGTGCATGCGTGTGCGCGTGTGTGTGTGCGTGTCATATTGTGCATAACTTTTCGTAAGATATAGTGCTAAGTTACCATTGCACAGCACTGTATATTGAACCCTTAAAATCCACCAGTAAGGAAATACTGATAATGCAGCAGTGTATCAGTAATTTTCTTGAGTACAAAATGGAATACTTCCCACCGACAGAAGACATTCTCACAGTCGTCGCCGTATGAAATTCTCTAGATATAAGGTACTGTTACTCACAGCGGTCGATGCGGTCCTCGGGGCTGGAGGAGGTCTCGCGGTCTGACAGGAGGCCCGAGACGCCGAAGAGCTTCTTCCCGGCGTCCTCCACCGCCTTCAGGGCCCCGCCGGCGGGCGAGCCCCCCGTGGGGATCTGGCCACCGCCGAAGTCGTACTCTTTCCCCTCGGCGTCCGAGTAGCGCAGGTGGGGCGAGGCGTCGGCGTCCAGGCAGCCCTTGAGGCGCTTGGCCGGCGTGAAGGCCGACTGGTAGCCGCCGCCCGGCGGGCACCCGTCCCGGTCCTCCGGCGAGGCGAAGGGCCGGAAGGCGCCCACGCCGCTGTGGTTCAGCATGCTGATGGGCGAGCAGTCCAGGCTGGGCGGGGCGAACTGGTGGTGCAGGTGGAGGAGGGACGGGGGGAAGTCGCGGTTGGGGAAGCCGGGCGGCACGGCGCCCTGGCGGTGGTACATGGAGGCGAAGGTGTAGGAGCCGCTGTTGAACGGCAGGTGCACGTCCTTGGTCTCCACGGAGACGGGCACGCCGAAGGGGCGCGGCTGCTGGCAGGGGATGGAGGCGTGGTCGCGCGAGGCCTCGGCCGTGGAGGCCAGCACCATGAGGGCCGGGGAGGCCAGCGGGTTGGGCAGGTAGGAGGAGCTCTCCATCTTGAAGGCCGCCCGGTGGAGGTCCATGATCTGGGGGAGCAGGGGTGGGGGAAATGCTCACATTTTTTACCTGAGTAAACGTATCAATACTGCATTGCAATATAGAAATGCTTGGTTACAAGTAAAAGTTCGGAATTCAAAATGTACTTGAGTAAAAGGCATCAAATGTACTTAGAATACAAAATGTTTGAAAATAGCAGATCTACAAGCTCACGACTTGTCGTGATGCGACACATTGTGAGCTTGTAGATGGTCTATTTTCAAATAGCCTAGGTATAAAAATGTTTTATAATATTATGATGTATACCTGCAAAGTGACAAGTAACTAAAGTTTCTATATAGTTACCAGAGAGGTTCTGTGCAGGGAGAAGCGACAAGGAGGAGGGGCTGGTCCCTCCTCAGTGATACGGGGGGAGGCAACGTCCAGGACCCTGGGAGTGGGTCTAGACGGAGACCGCTGATGAGAGTGGTGTGAAGGACTAGAGGTCAGGAGTTAGGGAAGGGGATTCTATAAAGAGCCCTGGGCCCTGGGAGAGGTGAGAGCTTTAATCAGATCAGTTGAATTCAGGACGGATTTATTCAGTTCAGTTCCGCTAAAATTCAGTTTGCCTCGGTTCAGTCCCAGTTCTAATCAGTCTGCTTCAGTACAGTTCAGTTCAGTTCAGTTGTGTTCTGTTCTGTTCAGGTTCAATTCAGTTTGGCTCCCAAGGGTAAAGGGCCAGGGACAGGTTGTTCCTCCTGGGTAATTAACACAGGCCTTGGTCAGAGAGAGTTCATTAGAGGGGATTCCGTGGTCGGGCGGTCTGTGGAAGGTGGTGATGGTGGTGGTGGTGGTGGTGGTCCGTGGGTCCTCACAGGAGCTTCTTCATCATCTTCTGGTCACGAAACTAAAGAGAAAAACAACACAAAATACATACAGTATTAGGACGTCTTGCTGGTCAACATATTCAAGACTTGCTCAAATTGTTATGATTTTTCAAAAATAGCAGATCTACCAGCTCGCAGCGCGGCGTGAGCTTGTATTTCTGCTATTTTTTGATAGTTAAAGCATAAAACAATCATATGTTTGTTAGCCTCAGCCAGGGTATCTACTACATATTTAACCAAACTCTATATACAAGTACAGACCCCCAAGGGTCTGTACATACCGGTAGGTCCACTCCGGATGCACTGCGATGGATTCAAACCCCTAGACTTTGCGGTGGTGGGCAGGCCAATAAATCATTGTTATTAAACCATAAAGGATCTCAATCTGAATTGGGTTGACACCTCCAATGACTTTCCTCACTCCAATAAATTATTATGGCTCAGAGAAAATTACATCACGCTCCTGGGAATTGGTAAATTATTTTCTTTTTTAATTGCGAGGGAATCAATGCCCTTAGACCACAAAACTCTCTCAACTAACTTTACCAGATCGAAGACACGCACACATCCTAATCATCAACACCTGCACTTCATTGACACCCCAAATAAGTACCTGGCCAGCCTTGGCCTTGACCCTTCACGGATGTAATTGAATACCAGAAAACAAATATGGCTCTTACAATAATCTTTATGTATAAATATATTTCAAAATGTACATGGAAAAACATGTACAGTATATATGATTTTTGCATTGGAGGACGATTTAGATTGTTGCAGCTGATTTTTCTCTTTTGTGATGCTAAATCAGTGAGTGTTTTAGATACAAAACGTATGTCATCATTCCACACACTAAATGATATCGACTGATCAAATAGAAATGGATCCTTTCTCACATTTTTAAAAAGGTCTGAACGACAAAATGGCTGAAAATATAATGTAAGAAGGAGATGGTCCTTGGGAGTGGAAGGGGGGCCGGGTCGCAAAGGAACTATTCGAGGTCCGACTTCGAGTCGGAGTCATTTTGGGGGCAGAGAGAGCGATCTGAAGTTGGACATTGTTGTCCGTCCTCCAAATCCGCAACCTCTGGGGAGCAAATGTCCTCAGGTTGACTCTGCTGTGTTCGAGATTCAAATCCCTGCTTTCTGACAAAAAACCCCAAACTATTTTCAAACCCAAACCCCCACTGCCTTTCCTCCCCTCTCCCCTCTCCTCTCCTCTCCAGCTCAGCCACAATAAAACTTTCCATCCCAGTACACGTCTCTCTCTCTCCGTTCCCCCCATCTCCTCCTCTCATCTCTCTCCAAATGTCTCCGTCTCCTGCTTCTGATGTCTCCGTCCAACATCTCCACTCCTCCTTCTCCTCCCCCACCTCCTCGTCCTTCCTTCTCATCTCTCTCTGTCATCTACCCATCTCCTCCTCTCATCTCTCTATCCCTCCATCTCTCCTCCTCCTCCCCTCCTCATCCGTCCATCTCAGGATCTTTCGTCTAAGCGGCTTATTGCTGCCATCTCCCAGGATGCTATTGGACCAGAACCACCCATCTCAGATAAGTGCGTGAGCATGCACACACACACACACACACACACACACACACACACACACACACGCATGCAAGTGCGCATGCATGCAAACACACACACACACACACACACACACACACACACACACACACACACACACACACACACACACACACACACACACACACACACACAAATCTGATAAGAGGCTATGGGGCTCAGTGCTCAACACGGCGCTCACAGAGGTGAACAGAATCTGCACCCGTACAGCCTCCGCTCTCTCTCTCTCTCTCTCTCTCTCTCTCTCTCTCTCTTTCCCTCAAGCTATCCATCTATCATACTTTCTTTCTCTGATAACCCTCCTCCTTCCATCTATCTGTCCATCCATTTGTCTGCATCTGCAACTTCCCCTAACCCAGCACTGTTTCCCAGATACAGGTTTCGGGACCCGATATGTGCGACCCATTTTTGTGGTCCGTGAGTAAATTCCCCTTCCTACATTTTTGTTTGGAGAATTTAAAAAAGAAATGGTTCACAATTTTTCATACATTAAAAACATATTCAATTGTTTTTTTTTTGTAAGAAGTAATGAAAATAGCAAATCTACAAGCTCACAACACATTGCCTCGTGATGTGTGGTGAGCTTGTAGATTTTTACTAGTTTTGATGGTCTTAACATAAAACATAAACTTTCTCTTTTGGGTCTCGAATCTCGACCAAAAACGTTTTCTGCATATAAGCAATAACCAATCAATCAACCCAATCAAATCCTACTTTTCTCATTATTTCATTCTTTCCTTTCACTCGTCTGTACCTGTCACTCCCTGTCTCTAACCCCCTGTCTCTATGTCTGCTTTCTCTGTCTCTCTATCTCTCTCTCTCTCTCTCTCTGTCTCTCTCTCTATCTCTCTCTCTCTCTCTCTGTCTCTCTCTCTCTCTCTCTCTGTCTCTCTGTCTCTCTCTCTCTGTGTCCCTGGCAGGCACGTGCACACATAGACATCAAAAGGGGCTTGAGCCCCTGCCCTGTTACCCGCCCAGGCGCATACCACTTAGGCATTGCCACATAGGCATTGATGCCTGGCGATGTCGCCGGTTCGATTCCCGATCCGGACGACCTTTGCCGCGTGTCGCTCCCCATCTCTCTCCCCATTTCCTGTCAGTCTACTATCCTATCCAATAAAGGCATAAAGCATTCAGGAGAATTGCCTTTTTCCGAACTCTCCTGAACTTGAACGCTGCATTTAGCGCGGAAACAATTCGTCCTTTGTGTAGAAATCCATGTTCTATATGCCGCATCTTCAGTAGCTAAAGAGTGCGGGGTTGCACCCTAAAAATAGCTGATCTACACGCTTGTTGTGAGCTTGTAGATCCCCATTTGTTTTGCCAAAAGTGCCCGTTTAGGGAATATCAGCCCCTGCTGCCTCTCTAACGTTCTCTGCACGTCCCTGGTCCCTGGTGGGCCTCAGATGAGGTGATATCATATCAGGGCTCTCCATCTGCCGTCCACGAGCCACAGGAAATCTGACTGAGTGAATAAATTAGCCGTACTTGACCCCGCGACCCCCCCGGCAGCAGCCGTGGCAACAGACTAGAACCTTCCCTCCCGGGGGGATTAGATCGGAGCGCGTGATTGGCCCTTCAGAGGCACGCCGGGGCGAGCGAGCGAGCAAGCCGGCGGGGCGATGAAACGGCAAAATAACGTTTCAGAGATTTTTATCCCCTAAAGGGCAATTTGAAGGTGGCTGGTTTGCTAAGTGGGCGCTGTTAAGGTTTAGAGTAGGTAAAGAGTGGAGTACATGTCTGTAAACGTATAGGGATTTGGGGGAGTAGGGGAAAATAAATGACACCTGCGCGTCAAAGTACATTAAAGTGACTCCATTCTGAATCAAGCCACATAGCTCTGCAAAGCTGTGAATCAATACGAGTTCATCCCAATTTATGCTGTCCCGAGCCGCAAAGAGACGATCTACAAGCTCACCACACGTCATGATGCGTGTTGGAGAGTCCGCTGAAGACATGTAGACAATGATGACAGTGGGGTTATGTGCAAGGGAAAATCCCATTCGAGAAAATTTGCATTCATAATAATTGTATATTGTTGTAGAAACTTGGCATTGGTACAGTGTCTGTTGCTAAATTTGAAAATTGGTTTTACTTGCAAAGGTCAAGTGCAGAGACAGACGCACACACACACCAAACACACACTCACACACACACCACGCACACACACGCACAAACATAGGCGGAGGCACACACAACAAACAGTCACAAACACACACAGTATCAAGTAGCTGCCCTGGCCCTCTGCAGACGGGCTTCAAAGCCCCGTTGAATATCAGCCAACATCAAAGGAGAAACTCCCTGGGAAATGAAAGGAGAAAATCTTTTATAGCTATCAGCTGTCCACAACACTCATTCAAATCAATTTCAAAACCTGATCTCGGCTTTGGCACGCTCCCGGGCTCTCACGTACGTACAAACACTCACTCACGAACGCACACGCGCGCGTGCGCGCAAAACTGCCAAGAGTAAGAAGAGAGGGGAGACCGAGAGGAGCAGGCGAGAAGTGAGGGAGGGAGAGAGAGAGAGTGAGAGAGAGAGGGATGTGAGATGTTTTACATTACCACAAATGTACAGTAGACCCGCGTAGAGTGTGGAGAAGAACATGCCTCTGGTCTGGCTCCATGCCATAGAATCACATTACACTATTCTTCACACTGCAACACTGTTCATTCAACTCTGAGGGTGTACAAAAAGTGCAAGTGGGAATTCTGCTGTGTACCGCCCTCCTCCATCCTGCCCAAAACACCTTGGAAATTGGTGGGTAGAAATCTTGTACGTTCTTTTTTTTTTTACATAGATTAATGCCCTACTTCATCATACAAGTGTTACTCAAAAGTAGAGAGAATGGCAGATCTACCGGTACAACACCTCGCATCACAATTACATTTCTTTTAATAGTAATAAGAACAGAACAGTTTGGGACACCCAAACCGTTCTGTGTGTGACACCCAACACCAACTAAATGTATCCATAACAAACCCCTCCCTCATCTCTCCCTTACGGACGATTTACAATGGGTTGCACGCCGTGTGGTGCACCGAAAATAGCAGATTGTTGCTGTCGGGCAAAAGCCTCTTATACATCCATAATCTAACCTTTTGTGTTTTCCCGTAAATGTATGGCCTACTTGCACATACCACAGCGTCACACAAAAACAGCAAAAGTAGCAGCTCCACAAACTCGAAACGCAGCGTGAAGCGACACGTTTCAAGCTTGTACCGGTAGATCTGCTACTTTGGCTATTTTTTAATTTGACTCCTGAAAAGTGACATGTCTTGGACATATGAGGTATCCACCCGACAAAGATGAGATCTACAAACTCTGCACAGTGCGTTGTGAGCTTGCAGGTGTGGATATTCTTTGGTGCTATTTACATGGCACTGCTGCTATTCACGGTACCCTTTCTAAATCAGACTGAACGCTCACATTTTATTTCCTCCTCTGTTTCGCTGCATGCTTTCTCACTCTCCCTCATTCTACCTTTCACATTGATTGTCTATTGCTCTCCCTCACTCTCTCCGTCTTTCTCCTCTTCCTTCATCTGCCCCTCCATCACTTGGTGGTGTCTTTGGGCCTGTGTATCGGATCACCCTTTTCTCCTGTGTAACCTCCAAACTGTGAGTGTGTCCGAGGTGTTGATAGCGAGCTAATACACTGATAAGTACCCGGATATTTCAATTTTATTATCATTACCCCAGCAGGCCCCGACTGGCGGCGTGAAGCAGCCAATCCAATAAGAGGACACCAGATATTCCCTCACGGACACCAGCGCGGGCAAGGTCTAACACGAGGCCTGGCTGTCGTACTACAGATGCGCTAATCATTTTTCTATTTTATACCAAAGGGAATGAGAGGAGGAGAGGGGGGGAAAGAGGAGAGGAGAGGAGAGGAGAGGAGAGGAGAGGAGAGGAGGGTGTGATATCAGGGCAAGGGGAACAAATCTCATCTCCCTTGGCGATTGACACATGCTGTCCTCCTTGTGGCCTGGTGGTCTCACGCACGCTGGCACGCACGCACACACGCACGCACGCACACACACATACGCACGCACGCACGCACGCACACGCACATGCACATGCACACGCGCACACACACACACACACAGAGAGAAAGAGAGTGTGCGAGGAATAAAGCATCAGAAACCTGACACTGGAGAGCTCATGCTGTCTGTTACCACATTTCACTTTATGCTTCTCATCGCTTTCATGTTCGGTTCCCGTTCTTCCTGTGGTCATATTTTACGGTAAAGAAAAAAAAATAAATAAGAAGAGGGGGGGGGGGGGGAATCATATCTACATCACCGGTAAATTATCAAGACGAATGCCAATTTTTTTCCCTCTACCTGTATCTTCCCCATCTCTTTCAGAAAGGTCACAATTTCAAATGACATGTTTTTCCTTCATATTACCGATAAAATAGCACAATTGTTGCCTCAAGACGTACATGACGTTCATAATGTCAGTCAATGCCACTTACGACCCCATTTGCTGCAAAAGAAGAAAAGAAAGAAAAAAACTCTGCCGCGCAATATGTGACAGTGTGTATGAATTTTATAATAGGAAATGTCTAGCGGGAACATCCACCACCTTGACATAATTTGATTACGGCGTGCAAGAATGATACAGCTGTCGGTGTGATATTAAATACAAACAGCAGATGATGGTTTTTCCACGTCAAATCGCCTCTTTCGGTGACAATGTTATGCCACTCGGCGAAATTGCGGTGTCAACAACAATGTGTTTTAACATCACTCTGCTCAGTGGATTCACTCAGGTAACATAAGCTGCGAGAGACAGGGCCACAGGTACAGAGGTTTCTACCCGGTAACGTAAAGTGTGTTAGCCTAATTTAACTCTGAGGGTACAAATGGATGCAAATGAGGGTCCATTTTGTTCCATTTGTCGTGAGTTATTTTTAGTTTGGAACCTGCGACCAAATGAAATAAGATGACTGCACTTTCTTTTTCCAATGTGTTGCCCACAGTAGTTATTGGAATAGCATGTATAGCATGAATAATACGTCCTCAAATTACAGTTGGAAGAGCTTTTTACGACGTGGCTCAGACGAGGCAAGGGCAAGGCCGTCTATAAGAGGGTCGGTCGTTGTGCGTTTCTTGTCTGTGTGAATTTCTGGATACCTCTGGACTGATCAGCGGAACACTTCTTGTGCCCACTGCCAGTAGACCAAAGTATAATGCTTCATGGCATTTGTTTTTATTTTGCTGTTCTTATCTCCGTATTCTAAATTTTTGTGTTTTTCTTTTGGTAAATGAATGTACTTGATCATAACACAGCGTCATACAAAAGTATAAAAGGTAGCAGATTCACAGGCTC
>NC_137814.1:41187318-41192318 GCF_963921795.1 Nannobrachium achirus | reverse complement strand
ACATTATACTCCTTATAAGTCTCCTCTCCACTCTTCTCCACACACACTATCCCCTCTCTCTCTCTCTTTCTCTCTAGTCCAACGCCTGGCTGACTGACTGCATAGGGAAAAAAATGATAAGTAGGCTACACAAATACTGCCTGTCTGCAATCGATAGACGCAAATGCACTGACAATGCCGTCTGGAGTGGCGCGTGCATACTGTGTATGTGTGTGTGCGTGTGTGTGTGTGTGAGTGTGTGTGTGTGTGTGAGTGTGTGTGTGTGTGTGTGTGTGTGTGTGTGTGTGTGTGTGTGTGTGTGTGTGTGTGTGTGTGTGTGTGTGTGTGTGTGTGTGTGTGTGTGTGGACTGGAGGGGGGGGGGCGATATTAGCTTATTTCCCAAGCTGGGAAATTCTGATCCGGCACATAGTGTAATTGACGAATGAGGGAAACCTGAGAGAGATATGGGTGGTGGGGGGAGGGAGGGAGGGAGGGAGAGAGAGAAGAGAGGGAGGAGGGGAGGGGAGGGGAGGAGGAGGAAGAGACAGAGAGACGAAGGTTGGAGGAGAGAAACAGATACAGATAGACAAGGAGGGGGGGGGGGGACAATAGAGAGACGGAGGGAGACAGAGAGAGAGAGAGAGAGAGTAATATTGAGAACCGAAAGTATCTGACATTTGACACAACCCCTCTTCCCATTAGGCTAATTCTATGACTTTCTCCTGTTGCCAATATCGCCTCTAAGTCATATTTCCTATAAAGGCATTATGGCTGCCTGCCTCCTCCAATACAATCAAACCATTAAACACATTGCAACATTCCCCACACCATGCAATGATTTCTCACTATCGAACATCGCCGGACAAGACCTACTCCACTTTCCTGTCATCGATAAAATTCATCATTTCCGGCTGAGTGTAAACGAATTCAGAGAGCTCGGGCAGAGATAAACTGCAGTTTTTCTAAAGCAGAGCTATTCCTGTCCTTTATTATCTGTGCCTATACGTGCGTTTAACGGCATAAACAGACATCTGTTTCATTCGCTAAGGGTTTTTAAAATCCATCGTCAAGCCGGCACAAAACCCAAAGTAATAGCACAAACATTTAAGTATTTTTTTTTTCAGCTGGACAATTTATGGCAATGTAATAACATGCTTTTTAATTTATCTTTCATGGAGTCAATGTTTTTATTTCCTAATATATATATATATATATATATATATATATATATATATATATATATATATATAAATGTTCTCATGCAATCTGAGCATAAATCGAAATGACTTTTTATTGTTCTTCAAACTGATGAAAATGCAGCTTAACTGGGCCTTTGGTCTCTTAAAAAAAGAGACAGGCCTACAGTACAGTACAGCTAACAGCAATATGAAACAAATGTTAAACTTCAATAACCACTCACTTTATGCCACAACAAAGACATGAAAATGACAGCATGTGATGAGGAAAATGAATGAAAAGCATTGGAACAAATCAATCATTGCACGTGCAGGTGGACTGGACAGGCTGCAATTTGCAGAAAAGGGGAGGAATGTTTCGTTTGACGAGGCTTTCAGAAGACAACCTACAAAATACTTAATGGTTCCTTCAGAGTTTTTCTGTGTTGTTTTGTCGTTGTAATTATTATAAACACCGGACGCGTTTGTTTTGTTGGTCAGGAGTCAGGACATAATGAGTAGAAGAAAGTGCGTTGGAGACGCCGTTTCCCTCCCGGGCGGGCGGGCTAATGCCCACTAGGCTCGTGTTCAAACACTTGTTATTTACGCGTTTTGTTTCAATTACCACATGCAGCTGCATGACAAATTAGCGCTCATATGCAGTGTGTTTATTAGCAGGTCAAAATAAAACACAAGGGGAGAGTCGGGCGGAGGAATGCTAGAGAAGGGAAGAGAAGGAAGGTGTAGTAGTAGTAGTAGGAGGAGGAGGAGGGTGGGAGTTGTTCTGCTTTTAATAAAGAATGAGGAATTAGTGCATATTGATAGAACTTAATAGACCAAGGGGTCATCAAACTAGTCGCGACTGAGCGATCCGTGGTTAATTTACTATCGGTGTCATCTTATGGGAGGGAGGGGGGGGGGGGGGGGGGGGTGCACGCAGCCCTCTAGTCAAGTCCACTTGTTAATGCGCATTTCATGACGCACTAATATTCCTAATTGATCAATTATCAACTGTAGAAAACTACAATAAGCTATTTGTCCTTTGGATTTTTTCTTTCTTTTTTTGCACCGCAGACCAGATCTTTTTTTCAACGCGATTAAATAGAAATCCAGTGAAGAGGGGGGGGGGGGGGACGGAGATGAGAGGATGCACATTCACCGACACACCCTAATTGTTTAGCGGGGAACGCCATCACTTCTGTCGCGTTTTCCTTTTTATTATTCAATCCTTCCCTTTTTAAAACTCGTGATTTTTCCATTTCTTCTCTTTCCTTTTTTTGGTAATTTTATTTCCAACACAGTGCACGCTTTTAAATCCAGATTAAAATAACTTCTCCAGCGGGCGCTGCTTGCTTGCTGATCGATTCGGGGGGAGCGGGTGTGAAATCGACATTAATTTTAGTTCACTTCTCACTTCGCGAGAGAGGGGATCAATGCCGCGCAATAACAGCTGACACGAGCTGGCTGAAATGGAGAGAGAGGGAGAGAGACACTGCACGGACAGACAGAGACGGAGAGAGAGAGAGAGAGAGAGAGAGAGAGAGAGTGCGTGTGCGTGTGAGTGAGAGGGGGGAGAAAGGGACAAAAATCGAAACGCTGACAAATAAATCATCTGTTACTTTTTCCCCTCCAAGCTCGACTTTTCTCTTTTTCGCTCAGAATCTCTGCAGGTTGCGAGAGAGGGGAGAGAGAGAGAGAGAGAGAGAGAGAGAGAGAGAGAGAGAGAGAGAGAGAGAGAGAGAGAGAGAGAGAGAGAGAGCAGAGGCGTCAATTGGGTATGGCAAGCTATGGCAGCTGCCATACCTTGGCTACAGGGGAAAATAATAAAATGTACTTTTCATCATGCCTGTTGCTAAGGTATGGCAACATGACTGGTGTCTTGCACGCGCACGAGGGCGCGCGTGCAAGACACCAGTCATGTTGCCATACCTTAGCTTTTTCTGAACTGACGCCGCTGAGAGAGAGGGAGAGAGAGAGACAGCTGCAGACAGCGAGCAGACGGCCTCCCTCCAACCCCTCTGGGACGGAGAGTAAAAAGGCACAGGGTAAAAAGAAAAACAGCAACATGGGATCTAAAGACATGATGGGGAGAAAGTGGAATGGAGCGAGGAGGAGGGGGGGGAGAGAAATAAAACACGACCCGGGTCTTAGGCCTATAAGATAAATAATTAGGCTGTATTATTTAAAGTTAATAATATGATGATAATAATAGGCCTATAAGTGAACTTTATCATAGCAATTAAGTTACATTTTGTTGGGGGAAATAGCAAATAATGTGGTCTCTCTCTCTCTCGAAAGTTGTGTGGTTTTCAACGCATGATGTAGCATTAATTTGTTGTGTGGTTTATGAGGTGGAAGAGCCGAGCGCGCGGACAGCGGCGCGCCGTTCCACCTGCTGTGATTGCCTCTGTGAGTGCAGAGCTCCATTTCACTGTAATCCATAACATCCTAAAACCCTAAACCAACTCATCCAAGTACACAGTATTATTATTTAGATTAGGATAAATAAATACATTAATTAACCATCCCTCATTCGCGGAATATTCATTAAAGAATATATACAAAGGCCTATATAAAACATCACATGGGATTGTGAGTCGGTTAATCCAAACGAATATGAACTGGAATCAAACAGGGGTTAAAGGTCATCGAGATATGCTGCAGTAATTAATTGTTTTTTAAAAAGGACAATTCTTGGCCTATATTTTATAACTGACACACATCAGGTTCAAATGTGTTAAATGCATAGGGGAACCTATTTGCCCAACCGCCTATTTAAAACAAATATCTCAATTTAAATAAAGTTAATCTAAATCACTATTACATTGATTTGACCAATAGGCTTAAGAAAATGTGATAGAAAAAATATATTTCAAAAGGTGACGTCAACCAAAATCCATTAATTTTAAATTCCTCGCTTTTCCTCAGTGTAGATAGGATTGTGCATAAAAGTGAATAAATATGCCAGCTCACCGCATGTGACAAATCAAAATAAACTATAGCGGCTTGTGAAGAAATGATTAAAATACTCCTATCAATCTGTCAGAAAAACTTATATAGGCCTAATATATAATAATAATATTTCTAATCTACATAATTATGACAAAGATTAGAGCTTCAAGCCCGCACGGCCCCGTCTGTTTCACACAACAACCGAGGAGCAGCCTAAGTGCAGCATATAGAGAAAGCGACCAAACCTAAACTTTTGCCAACAGAACAGACAGCTCCTATCACGTATAACCACAATAGACAGATTTATAGACATATAGGCTAAAGCCTATATAGTTACATTTCAACGCATTTCCAACACAATCTCTCCAATTAATCCCAATTTATTTCCCCCTGTTTAAAAAGGGAGAATCGCATCGTTATGTCTCGGTAATAGGGCCGACGCGTTGTTTGGTTGAAAAATGACTTGATCGTTAGAAGAGAGGAAGGCTGGTGATGTGAGGATCAATATAGGATCCATTTTGGGTATTTATCACCGTGTTAACCTCGGCGACGCGAGCAGCATTATTCAGGCACGGCTAAATAACCAGCTCCTCCTCAAGTTGTTGTGGACTATTTTTTTCTCTCTTTTTTCATCTTGGAAACTATAGTGGAAACCCTTTGGATGGAATCATTCAATCTCGTATAAAATAATTATTCGACGCTCATTTGAATTAACCGAGACGGCGCGTTACAAATGATCTGCGGGCGTTTATTGGATTTATGAGCGTTGGAAGAATTATTCAGCCTCGGAATGATTCCTCATTATCAGTCTTTCCCTGCGTGTAATTAGCCCTCGGTTTAATTTGTTAATGTCACTTAAGTGTCGCCTGTGCACTATTTTGCGTCTGTTGTGA
>NC_137814.1:41157318-41182318 GCF_963921795.1 Nannobrachium achirus | reverse complement strand
ATGCTTAAATTAAGAGAACACCATTGCTTATGGGTGATTAACACTTTCTCCTATTTAATAAGTTAAGTTCCTCAAAAAGCTAAGATTTTCGCTTTCCCAAGTAATTTCATTAATAAATAAAATAAAAATCTATGCTTATTAACGTTTATAAGGTATTTAACAGACATTTATAAAGAGTTGAGAGGATGTTAATAAGACATTTAATAACCGTTAATAGGCGCTTTATAAGACACTTATTAACCTAGCCGATCTACAAGCTCACATCGCTGTGCGAAGCGAGGCGTTGCGAGCTTGTAGATCTGCTGTTTTCACTAGTTTGGGTCCCGGGCAAACGTCAAATTTCTCTTTTTGGTCTCAAGCTTAAAAAGTTTGGGAACCTCTGGTCTATAGTCTATGAAAGTGCAGTAATATCTCCCTTACTACACAACACTTTTTGATCAGGTTTCCCGCAATAAATGTACAAAAGTTTGAAACAACAACCTTGTGGGAATGGGAATGCAATGGTGTGTGTCTCTCTTTTATAATGGTGTGTGTGTGTGTTGTGTGTGTGTGTGTGTGTGTGTGTGTGTGTGTGTGTGTGTGTGTGTGTGTGTGTGTGTGTGTGTGTGTGTGTGTGTGTGTGTGTGCTGGGTGGTCCCCATACATATGAGAGCAGCCACAGCAGCAGTAGTTGTGCCATTAGCAGTGTGTTGTCTTGCTAATGGCCTCAGTGTGCACTTTGTTTGCAGTTTGCAGTCAATGGGCACTGGGCTGAGTGAGGAAGAGGTCCATCTATGTATTAGACCCCTTCCTTCCCATTCAATGTCTAAACCCCACCCCCCACCACCACCGTGACTCCCCCCGCCCCCCCTCCCCTAATGTTTCTAAATACTGACTCGGTGTGTATTGCAGGGGTTCTCAAACCTTTTTTAGGCCGTGACCCCCAAAATAAACATATTTGAACTGGGGACCCCCACCCTGACAAGCACTTGGAATTGTAGGTATTACATTTAATGTGACTCGGTTCTAGAGATAAATATTTTGAAAATAGCCGATCTACATGCATGCTCACAGCGCCTTGCAGTGCGAGGCGTTGTGAGCATGTAGATCGGCTATTTTCACAATGTTCACCTCTTGCTTGCTTAATATTTGACAGTTTGGCCAAAAGTGTCTCCCAGTCAGGCAATACACTGTATTGCCTGACTGGGAGACACTTTTGATAGCCCCCTCTTTCACAACCACTTTTCATAATCGTTTTATTTTTCTAATGCAGAAGGTGACAAAGGTGAAAAGAAATTCTTCCACAATACTTATACGCAGGAAAATCTTCAGTGTGAATTTAACTCTGAGAATACTAATACACAAATGGATCAGGTCTATTTGGTTTCATTGGAATTACATGAACACTAATTAAGGATTTTACCGCGTGTATCTGTTCTGGATATGAATGTTGCAAACCCTGAGCTACACCTCCCTGGATGCATACTCTTCAAGTAGATACTGATGACACTAAATGTAAAATCACAGAGAATCCCCAATCATCAATTCACATTTGATCTATTAACCACTTAAACCCTAATTCATTGACCAGGGTTCTCCAGGGGTCACCCCTGTCCCCCTCCTCCTTTCTCCCTCTACATCAATTCTCTTAATTCACAAAAACAGCCGATCTACAAGCACAATGCGTTGCGGCACGTTTTAAGCGCGTAGATGGCTACTTTCGCTTAATGCTCATCTACTATGACATGCCCAGAATAGAGACGCTCTAGGGTTCTAGGCGTTTCCTTTTGGTAAGACTGTTCCTTCATAGGTCAATTAGTACACTCACTGAGATTAAAATGTGCAGCTAGCTTCTAATAAATACATGAAAATGTATTTAATTAGTGTCTAGAGAGCATTATTACTATTGCATGTGCCATTATGATAAAGTTAACTTCACCAACTATCTTTTACAGATCATGAATGCATTTGCAGCCACAGTCACACCGCCACACTTCCCTATTAGTTCCAGTGGCGTCAGTTCAGAAAAAGCTAAGGTATGGCAACATGACTGGTGTCTTGCAAAGGCGCACGTGCAAGACACCAGTCATATTGCCATACCTTAGCGACAGGCATGATACATTTATTTTAAGAAGTAGATTCAAATTTTCCCCCATTTCTACGGTTTCTTCAAGTGCAGCTAAACTTGGCATGTTAGTAAACGTGCCACAATTAACAATAAAGAATTGCACCTGTGCAGCTGACCTGCGGAACCTGGGAACATACCATTCTGTCAAGATGGGGAGAATACAAGTGTGAAGAATATAATTCTAATTCCTTGTTAAAGTGACCATTTTGTTACAACATAATAAGCAGAACAGATAGACAAAGAGACATTCATGGATTTATATTTAAAAGTAACTTTTCTCCCCTGGATCCAGGGTATGGCAGCTGCATACCCCTGCCATACCCAATTGATGCCCCTGATTAGTTCTTTGGTATGGACAATTTGTTTTCCATCATCAACACACAAAGTTGTATATATTGTTCTCATCAGCTTCTTATCTTTAACTTTGAGGAGATGTCTTGAAAACAACACCTCCCGTGAAATGGCAGAGTGTTAATGTAAAGTCAAACTGACAGGGTGGTACGGGGCCTCTGGTGAAGCCGGCTGCTTCCCGGCTTATTTTAAAAAGTCTGGTCTGAGGCGCGCGCTGTCAACGCCCTGACAGTACAAAAACATACCCGTAAGGGTCTCGGAGTTAAATTAACGCTCGGGATTTTTCTGGGGAATAAGTTAAATTTAAAGTGCTATACGCATTGACATATGCAGATACCAGTGGTATGTGACATTGCATCCCATTGAGCAATACGTACACAGTAAAATCCTCAGTGTTAACTTATCCATTTGTGTACTGGACAAAGAAAGGTTCCTTTTCGTATACTCTCAGAGTTAAACTAACACTCAGGATTTAACCTTTAAGTTTCAGAGTCATCACTACAAGATATTGAAGAAACAGAAACTTTGATACTGTATATAGTAGGGGTCTTCAACAGGGGGTCCGGGACCCCTAGGGGGTCCTCAGAGTTACAACAGGGGGTCCTCCAAATCCAAACCTTTTTTTACTTTTTTTATATTACTGTGCACTTGAACCCTTGCATCCACATTCTGAGAACTTTAGCCAAAAATAGCAGATCTACAAGCTCACAATTTTGGCAAAGAGGTTTGGTGTAGGGGGAAAAGAGCAGACTAAGTACAGAGTGAAAGATCAAGTTTATTAACTCATCTAGTGCCGTTTGCGTGATGTCACGCAATAAGTACTAGAGTACTTACAGTGCCGAATGCGTGATGTCGCGCAAAAAGTAATAAATTACTGTAACGTTGAGTACATTACCGAGTAGAATGGCCGGATGTCCGGAGACGAAAATCCGCGCTGATTTGTCATCATCACGGCTCCACGAGCACACAATAGTCATCCCATAACATTGAGGTGGACGGCCGATCTCATCTTTAATGTCCATTATCTCAAAACAACACTTTAGAAGCGAAGATGGAGGCAGATGCTCGCTTATATAACACATGTATAAACGCTCCATTGCAATCCAGCATGGCACCACGTAAACAATGATCGGTTCCGGCGCACGACCCGATGACGTCAGACCGGAAGTGATCACGCTGTGGCACTTCTGGCTTTCAAAATAAGAGAGTGCAAGCGGATGGAGCCTGCGTGAGGCACTCTGGACATCATTGCGACCGAAAATCGCGGGCACAAAATGAGTTAAGTATTGACGGTTCAAGTGGTTAAATATCTTAAAACACAAATTGACATGAATCCAAAACACACTGATGATTAGTGCTGTCAAACAATGAAACTATGTAATCTCTGAAAAGGTTGTGGGGGTCCCTGCTTCATCCCTCTCTCAACTAAGGGGTCCTTGGCCTGAAAACATTGAAGACCCCTGCTGTATAGTGTGTGCCAACGGTGACGCAATTGTAGTCCTTAGCGGCCATATTTTGGGTCAAAACACAGGTGTTTCAATTGTTTGATTGCATAGAACTAATGCTCTACTCCAATCAGAACACCTGTGTAAGGCTGTGTTGACCCAAGAAATGGCCGCTCTAGAACTACATTTGGCACACCCTATAGAGTGGCCTGCTAAGCTTGGCCACCATGGAAACCTGCCGACTTGAGCCGTATATGGGCCGTACGGCAGCGGCTTTACTCCGCACAGGGATTCATCCCTTGAACAAACCCTGCTTGATTGTGATCTATGGCTAAACTGGACAGGCAACGGTCATTTCTGGTATTTCCTTTTAATAATTTACGACCGACTGAATTTATAGCTATGGTTATCCTGGGCCTCTGCGTGCCGCTAAATCTGCATCGCCTCCCAAATATAATGAGATTTTAGCACACCCAGATTATAAATTATGGTGTGATTTGTTCGCCGGCTGGTTTGTCAGGGCCCGGTCTGTTTGTGTGTGTGTGTGTGTGTGTGTGTGTGTGTGTGTGTGTGTGTGTGTGTGTGTGTGTGTGTGTGTGTGTGTGTGTGTGTGTGTGTGTGTAGCTCGGGGACATGGCTGGCATTTGGCTGCCACTGCTCTCTAATTGCTGACGTACACACAGATAGATTGGACCTGATGGTTGGTGTCGCTACTGGAGGGGAGGAGAGAGGCAGAGGAGGAGGAGGAGGAGGAGGAGAAGAGGATAGGGAGAGGAGGACAGAAGGTTTGTTGGTGAGGGAAGGAAGGAGGAGACCTATATACAGAGCATGGACAGAAGAGAGAAAGACCGTGGATGACAGGACGGGATGAAGCAAGAGGGAAATAAGGGGGTAGAGAAAGGGGGATGGAGAGATGGAGGAAGAGAAAGAGGGGAGGAAATTAGACATATGGAGAGGGCTATAGATATGAGACAAGAGGAGAGAGGAAGGGAGGAATAGGAGAGGAGAGAGGGAAAAGGAGATAGATAGATAGATAGATAGATAGATAGATAGATAGATAGATAGATAGATAGATAGATAGATAAGAGAGAAAAGGAGGAAGGCTGATATAGACAGCATGGAAAGAGGTGAACAGAATATCGTCACTGTCGGGCAGGGGAGGCTCTCTCCATTCCGACATGTCGCCACTCCGAAATTGACTTCTTATTGTCGGAGTGGCGACACTCCCATGGGGGTTCGGTTTAGGGTTAGGGTTAGAGATAGGGTTAGTGTCGGAATGGAGACATGTCGGAAAGGAGACATGTCGGAGTGGAGAGATGCACTCGTCGGGCAGAAACCTCGTACTGTATCTCCAAGTTTCAAATTTGTATGTTTTTAGTAAAGCCCTGCTTCATCAGACAAGGTAGTCGCACAAAAGTAGTAAAAACAGAGATCTACAAGCACGCAACGCCTCGCGGTGCGAGGCGTTGTGTGATTGTAGATCGGCTGTTTTCACTAGTTTAGTTCATTTTTTAAATGATACAAAACAAACGCTTTTGGACATACAAGGTTTCCACCCGACAGCGACGATATAGAAAAAATAAATAATGAAAGAAAGAGAGAGATAGAGAGAGAGAGAGCATGGTCCTAACCACACTCATCCAGTCGCTCAGATGTGTAGCTGGAGGGAGCTGTTGTAAAATGAAGAATTACACGCCTCTGATCAGATTACATTACAGAACAAGCCATTACATGTGTTTGACTCTGGCACAAAGAATAAAGCAAAGGGAAAGGAAACATGCATGATCTGATTAATTATGTAATTACGGCGCTATCTTTATGGCAGTGACACATGGGGGACACTGCTCAGGCAATCATACTATATATGTGGGGGCCGTTTCACTGACAGTCTAATAACCAACAGGCATTCTTCAGAATGCTTTTTTTTCTTTCCCATCCCGGAACAATAAAATCCTCAGTGTTACAAATGTACAAATATAACCAAATGGACCCATAAAGGTCCATTTTGTCCATTTGTCCACTCTCAGAGTAGTTGCCTGGCTGTCAACATGCACTGAAGGAGATTATAGCCGTTTTCACAGTCAAAACAGTGATGACATCATAAATAAATCTAATTTAAATAATATAAATACATTTAAGGCACTTAAATTCAAATAAAAGTAAATAAAAATGGGGGGACATAAAGGCGAATGGGACTTTTCTTCATAATTATAGAAGACATCACCATTAAGGGGATATCTTACAACTCCCACCTACTAGAAGTGAGAATTGGAATTTAAGAATCAGGATCGGAATCCAAATCAAAAAGGAGCATAAAACAAAACAATAAAAGAAGATTTTATGACACCCTACTGGTGTCACAATATTGGCTGAAATATGTTTTCCACCCACGATCTTCCTCCATCGTCCCCCTCGGAACACGACTTGTTATTGCTCTGAACTGTCTGTATGTTTATACTTTTGATGAACGACAGAGAGGAAGAGAGAGAGAGAGAGAGAGAGAGAGAGAGAGAGAGAGAGAGAGAGAGAGAGAGAGAGAGAGAGAGAGAATGGAGCAGAGAGATGGAAAGCGAGGAGCAAGATAGACAGAGAAAGAACGCACAAGAGAGAGAGGGAAAGAGCCTTGAGGCACATGTCAACCAATGTCACTGATAATCACACATTGTCTTAAAAATAGCTTTGAAAATGACAGTGTCTGGGAGGGAGGACTGTGTTCGTGTGTGTGTGTGTGTGTGTGTGTGTGTGTGTGTGTGTGTGTGTGTGTGTGCGTGCGTGCGTGCGTGCGTGCGTGCGTGCGTGCGTGCGTGCGTGCGTGCGTGCGTGCGTGCGCGTGTGTGTGTGTGGTGCGAGGGAAGGAGAGAGGGGGTTAGTCAAAGTGAGACATGCATCAGAGCACACGTACCATAATTAAAGACAAGATAAAGTTAGTTTCTAACACCTACCCACGGGGGAAACATTTATCAAGGGCAATGGGGGAAAAAAGAAAAACTGAAAATTGGAAGGGAGGTGTGCAGGGGTCTGATTTGTTATCAGAGATGGATAAATCCAGAGAATCAGAAATAGAGAGAGCAAAGGAGAGAAACAGAGGGAGAGTCATTTCAGAGTCCGTCAGTCAGTCAGTGTGTCAGTCTAGAGTGCAGAACTATTGTTTGATAAACAATGAATATTGTATTATAATCTTAGATGTCGCAGGGAATTGATGTACATATTTTGGGAATAACGTCACATGAGGATTATAAGGTAAGGGCAGTCCATCAACTCAAGGCATTGAGGTGACCCCAATGCTCTCAATCAACACTTCTCCTTCACTCACCTGTATCAGAAGATATAATATCGGTGTGAGGTGAGCTGGAAGGGATTCCTCCTCCGCCAGGGGAATTGGGGAGCACCTGGCTGGCTAGGGGGAGGTAGTATAGAAACCAGGACTACTGCATGTTTTTGTGAGGGTATCAACCCTAGGAGACACGGGGAGAACATACAAACTCCACACAGAAAGGCCCTATCGCCAACTCCACCTAGGGTGTGGGCGCTGATGACGCGGAGGAGAGAGCACGCCCCCAGCGCCTACAGCGTCCCCCGGCGGGAATCGAACCCAGGACCTTCTAGCTGTGAGGCTAAGCGCTAACCACTGCGCCACGTGCCCCCATGCAGATATTCTTGCAGGGGAAAAAAGAGAGAGCCAAGTACAGACCCCTAGGGGGCAGCGGTCAACTGAGTATAGTTTAAGTGCTTAAGCAGTTGTTAAAAAGAACACCTGTTTGGTCTTCACTTGTACATGCATGTCCATGAACCACTCATCTGTCACCCTCAGCACTGTCAGCAATATGTTTTGACATTTAGCCATTTGGCTATTGTGCTGTGTCCTGGAACATTTCCAATACTATGGGGTATTGTCAGCCGACAGTCATTCATATTGTCAAAGACTAATAACCGGGGCCAGATTTGTGTATGTTAACTTACAGATAATTGCGACCGAAGGTCGCAGTTTAGAGAAACGGCACAGCTTGTCCGTGTTTTTTTTTTTTTTACAGTCTATGGGTTTGTGGCTCTGACATCATGCTCTGATGTCACTGTGATATCAGGTGAACCACTCTTGACAGAATGGGTTTGCCTCTCTGGCTCTGGCTTCAGAATCCCTTTTATGCCCATAAATGGAGTTCCCTGATGTCATCAATATTAAGCCCACATCTAACAGGACTTCAAATGGGAATGCCCATATATGGAGGCCACATCGGCGACATACCACACTAACAGAATCCATATATGGCCAAGACAGATGGCCAAGACAGCCCATATCTGTGTATACCATACCATGTATGGGCATAGGTATGATGTCAAATGTCATAGACATCATAGGACTTTCACATAACCAATAACTGAGTAAGCATGTTTGGGCTCTCACAGCATATCTCCATATACAGTACATGGATCTCCATATATGGGTACCAGGGGTCTCCATATTTGGGTAACTGGTCTGATATAAGGTACATCACTGACCAGATGGCCAAGAATTGGGGCGAGGTTGCACGTCGCCCTGAGGCGTCTTACTATAGTGTAACTGTCTGTAATGGTGCGTTCAAACCTGGATAGTTTGAGCGGCGTGATTACATACAAAGTGAATGTAAAGACGAGATGACACGCGAACGGGCGCGGCGTGAACGATCCGAACGAGGCGGTGCGAACCGTCACTTCGGTATCTTCGCCAAACTACTTCCCCCCCACTTCACCTATCGCACCCTGACATCCAATCAGCGTTGATGTTGTCCGGATACATGGAAATGTTTTTTGGTGTCTGTATTTGGGACTCCCTTTTTTCCGTTTATTTTGCCTTGATTCCAACAGGACATCATTTATTTTCCAACGCTGATCAGCGCGACCAAAGTAAAGCGATAGAAGCGACTAGAAAAGAAGAAATAGCTTCAGGTTTGAACGCACCATAAAAGATTGAATAAAATACAAATTATTTAAAATTATTATGTATCTAATGAATCCATTCCACTGTATGTAAATATACCAAGACAGTTTTCCTCCAGTTTTTAATAGTTGTATAACAGTCAAAGTAAAATAAGAATCTCTCCAGAAGCTACAGTGCTGAGTGAGAATGATTCGCTCATCCACATGGTCGCGGGCAGAAGGTGGTAGTTAAGCTAAAAATAATGTTTATTTCTGCAGACGTTTAATGGTCCGTCAAATGGGATAACAAGGGCGGCTGATTTGTGGGCCTTTCTCTGCAATTACCAAGCCTTCCCAGTCCCTCCCTGTTTAAATTAAACAAGCCATTGATTTTATGCTGGAGATTATTGTGCCATATTCCTCAAGAGCGCTTTTGATGGAGATGTGGACTGATAGGGCTCCATTCAACACTCACACACACAGGCTACATACTACTTACAGACAAATTCGCGCAAACACACACACACACACACGCGCGCACGCGCGTGCGCGCGAGCATGTCACTTCCATGCCAGAGTTGTTCCAATGAGAAGACCAGACGCCAAGCTTTCTATCTTGAAAGATAAGTGAATGCAGAAGTAATGAAAATTCTGCAGTTCTCATTAACGGCCCAGCAGCAGGCGCTGTTTCCCTCCTCTGGCAGCAAAATATATTTAATTCCATTGCACTCAATGGCAACTTGATCCAACATTTTCAGAAGGACTTTGTTTTCAATTGCTAGTTTCAAGGCTTCTTTCACACAGCATGATATGTGTTTTTGTTAAATTATGGTCCCATTAATTTGAAAATCAGTAAAATATACCTCTGACCAAACTATGCCCGGTGTAACAGCCCAAAATATACCCCCCGGCCAAACTATACCCGGTGTTAACAGCCCAATATACTGTATACCCAGTAAAATACAGCCCAAAATATACCCCCGGCCAAACTATAGCCGGTAGAATATACCCCGACCAAACTATACGGTCTGTACAAACACACACACGCACACGCACACACACACGCACACGCACACGCCGACGCACACACCATTGTGGATCAAAGTTTATACAGCGAAGTCAAGTTCAAGTGGCCAGAAGAAATACCAATTCATTATGGACCAGTAAGCATTTTTCTAACTGTCACAGAGTGTGTGAGAGAGAGAAGGGGTCAGTACACACATGAAAGGGTTTTTCCACTGATGAAGGATGAATTAGTGACATCATGAGAGGGATAGATGAGTGTGTGTTTATTCATTGTCCACACTGTGTTTGTGAGAGTGTTGTCTGTTGTGTTTCATTAACCACTTGTGAAAATTGTGAAAACAGACAACAGATCTACTTGGATCACAGTGAGCTTGTTGATCTGCTGTTTATGCTATTCATCCTGCTATATAAGCTATTAGAAAGTTTGGCCTAATAATGAGATGCACAAAATAGGGACACAAGAATGAAAATGCTGGCTTAGCATTTTTTACACAGAACGAAACAAAACATATCATCGCTGTAGGGTGGAAAACTTGAATGTCCAAAACCCTTACTTTTCGGGAAATGGAATGACATTGTTCAGTGCTCTCTCCACACTGACGTCCTCAGGGGCGTCACAAGGAGGGGGGGAGTGGGATTGAGTTATAGGGCCCAAGGTGGAGGGGCCTTGAATTATTTGGCCTGGAAATAGCAGATATACAAGCTCACAGCAGCGAGCTTGTAGATCTGCTATTTTTGAAAAGTGGTGAAAATGTGTGCAAATCTTTGAATATGTGTATTTTTAAAATAACATTTGAAACTAAAATTTTGCTTCTGGGGGGTCCCTGGAACTAAATATTTTGAGATGGGGGTCCGTGTTCAAATACATATCATTTTGGGGGTCCTTCACATGAAAAGGTTTGAGCACCACTGACATAGAAACATAGGTTTTTCAAAAAACCTTAGAAGGATTTGAAACATTCAAAGACTTGCACAAAGTTACAAGATTTTTCAAAAATAGCAGATATACAAGCTCACAGCGCGGCACCGAGTGCCACACTGTGAGCTTGTATATATGCTATTTCCAATAGTTAAAGTACCCAGGGCCCAGAATTTTGTGCACCACTCCTGTGTAAGACGCTCAGTATAAGTGAGTCTGCTAAAATCACTCCTTCTCATTCTCAACCTGTACGTGGGCCGAGGCCTACTGGTGCAAGAGGGCATCCAAATAATTGACAAAACACTAATATTTTAATGATAATAAAATGTTAACCACTTAAACCCACTAATCCCTGGATCCGTGCTGTCGGGAAAGCTTTCGTGAGAAAATAGCCGATCAACAAGCTCAGTAAACATGCTCAGAAAATGCATCCCGGGCCCACACAACGAATGATTTCAGGAGTTTCAAGGGAGCCCTGATCCAGATAAGGTTGAGAAACCCTGCCAAATGGCTAAATTATTGTGCAGTAGTTGTACATAGACACAGTAAAGCTGTTGTGTTCCTACCTGGGTAGATAATCTCCCTCAAGAGAGGTCCAATAACGAAACACTCTACTTCTCTCTCACAGACACACGCACGCACGCACGCACACGCGCACACGCACACACACACACACACACACACACACACACACACACACACACACACACACACACACACACACACACACCCCTCTGTTGGCTTTGTTGTGTGATCTTACATGCCACTAGCTGCTCATGTGAGTAATGTGGATCAGCGTTTGATGAATAGGCAGACAGGGAGTTACGCTCACACGCAGACGCATGTACTCACACACAAATGTACGTGCGCGCACGTGCACACACACACACACACACACACACACACACACACACACACACACACACACACACACACACACACACACACACACACACACACACACACACACACACACACAGGTGGGAATTGGTATCTTGTTTATGGAAAATCTCCTTGTCTCTTCAACGATCCGAGGCTGCTGTGAAATTGACATTTTTTCCACGACACGGTGGCTTTGTGTACTCTCTTCTGTGTGTGTGTGTGTGTGTGTGTGTGTGTGTGTGTGTGTGTGTGTGTGTGTGTGTGTGTGTGTGTGTGTGTGTGTGTGTGTGTACACACACACATGTGCATGCATGCATATATTGCATGGCTGTTTGCTGCAGGAATGGAGACCTTCACCCAGGCTGTATTAGTGCTGTACACTACACAGTAATGTGCATGGATGATGTGCACACTCACACACACATATGCATGCACGCATACGCATACATACAAAGTGTGCAGGTGTGCATTCTTGTAAGCAAAAACACACAAATAAAACAAACATACACATGAGAAACCATCATGTACGGTAATTTATGAAATGACAGTGTAATCTGAGAGTGTTCACTTTCCTTGTTACTTTCTACTGCAGGGGTCTTCAACGTTTTCAGGCCAAGGACCCCTTAGTTGAGATGAAGCAGGGATCCCCACAACCTGTTCATAGATTCCATATAGTTTCATCTTTTGACAGCACTATCATTAGTGTGTTTTGGAATCATGTCAATTTGTGTTTTCAGATATTTAACCACTTGAACCGTCAATACTCAAAAAAAACTTGACCTTTCACTCTGTACTTAGTCTGCTCTTTTTCCCCTCTACACTAAAGCTATTTGCCGAAAATAGCCTATCTACAAGCTCACAACGATGGAGGTGTGAGCTTGTAGATCTGCTATTTTTGTCTAAAGAAAAAAAAAATGTTTCTATCACACAAAGATTTGGAGGACCCCCTGTAGTAACTCTGAGGACCCCCTAGGGGTCCCGGACCCCCTGTCGAAGACCCCTGCTCTACTGATATGCAGTTTCTTGAATCCCTGACTACTGGAAGAGCATCTGCATTCCATGGACTGTATTTAGGTTGACCTTTGGGTTATTGATTTCCTCAGCGCTTTATAGTATGTTGAATAGGAACCATGCTCTCTATTGTAATCTGTACAGGGTTAATTCAACTGTGAGAGTGTGGAAATGAGCCTACTTTAGTGTGCATGCATTGTAGTTAACATAACATATGGTTATGATGTCGTAAACCGCACATTAGTTGTCCATAATTGCATGGCGATGGGAATAATAGTAAAATAGCCACATTATCGATTCTAATTTCTCTCATGGCTAAATCAATATATATATATTTATTTTTACATTATGGCCATTGTGGAATAACACCATCACCATCACTATCATCACGCGATGTTGTGAAAGGCAATTATGCCTTAAATTATCCTTTGTCGTATGACGGTATTCCGTGCACAAAAGCAGATATACAAGCTCACCACGTGTCACATCGCAACACGCGGTGAGCTTGTAAATCGTATATATTTTTGGGTGCGGTACGCCATCGTACAACAAGGGCATAAATCAGGCTTTAACCATAGTAGGTACATTGCTGTCATGGTGCCTGAAACACAACGTGTGGAAGGTGATCAACGTTTTGATTAGGACCTTTTCAAGGTGATCCCCACACATATTTATGTGTCCCTCCCTTCCTGCACCCCCCCCCCCCCCCCCATCCCCCCTTTCCATTTTTCTATGGGTGCTGATGAGAGAAACAAGACTAGGACACATGGAAGCTGACATGTCCTTGTGGAGTGATTTCAACCATGATGCTAATAACAATAATTAGCGTCCTAAGTGTTTGAAAGGGGGGCAAAGACATGAATATTCTCTCATTGTATTTGTATATGCGCGTGTGTGTGTGCGTGTGTGTGTGTGTGTGTGTGTGTGTGTGTGTGTGTGTGTGTGTGTGTGTGTGTGTGTGTTGGTTGGGGGTGGGGGTTGGGGGGGGGGGGGGGGTATGAGCGCAAGCCAGGACAAATGGCTCCGCCGTTTCTTTTAAAAATGACAAATTAGCCATAATTGCTTTTTTGAGGAGGTCTGGGGATGAAGGCAGCTTTTTGCCACTTAATTATGTCTGTTTTTGCTGTTCTTCAAGATCACGCATGTCACTGTAAAATAATTCGCTGTAAATTTACAGTAAATTACTGGCTAATAATTGCATTACTTTCACAGTAATTTTCACAGTAAATATTGCGCAGTAAATTACTGTAATTTCACAGCTGTGAAATGTTAGTAATTTACTGTGATTTAGCAGTATGTATTGCAGTTATTTACTGTGATATTACAGTAGTTGCCTGTATTTTTACACTATTACTGTGAATGTAAGGCAGCTCAGTAGGCAGTAATTTACTGTAAATATACAGTAAATTGTATCTAATACAGTAAAATGTTGTAAATTTGAATTTATAGGCCCATTCCCAATGGGCCAGATAACAGATACAAAAAAAGCTCTTTCTCCAGATATTTTTCCATTCAAAGTGGATGGTAGATACAGATAAAAAATATCTGCCACAGATATTTCTTTTATCTGTGACAGATATTGTTTTATCTGTATCTAACTATCTATCATCCACTTTGAATGGAAAAATATCTGAAGAAAGAGATTTTTTTATCTGTTATCTGGCTCAGTGGGAATGGGCCATAACTGTGATTTTACCATACATACACAAACATGCTAAAAGAAAAAAAGAAAGGAAAAACAACATTCATTTAAACTTTTTATTGTACAATTCCAATACAAAGTGCAACATTTCAAATGGACAAAGAAGAACCACACATGAAGCCTTTACTCAGTAGAAGTGTTAAGTCTACAAACACTCCTGGAGTTTGGTCTGGTGTCTGGAGGCCAGTTTGAAAACTGGTTGTCATAGACTTTAGTTATTTAGGAGGCTGCAACACTGTTTTCCTGTGAAACTCCAGGAGTGATTTTGTGGACTAAAAAAACTTCACCTGACTTTGTATCAGCATGGTGGTGAGTAGATACAACATTTTCACTTTTGAGTGAACTGTTCCTTTAACTGCAAAATAACTCATCTACTCACCCTCATGCCAGCTGGAACAGAGGTGAAATGTGTCCATATAACACAAATGGAGGTTGCCTTCACAACTTGGGGAGAAATCTGGCAACCCTCCTGCGTGTTATATGAACACACTTCAGCAGGCACGAAGTATGTGAAGTACACCCCAACTTTGCACTCAGTCACATAAGTCCTGAAGGTATAAAGCAACACAGTAGTGGTAAGAACAAAGCAAACTAATGATTACAGTATGCACCTTGCTAACATGCAGGCCGAGACAGAAGAGGCGAGCATTGCTGAATGAAGTGACAGGGCATCAGCAAAGAATATTGGCAATTTTACATATCCAGATAAGAATAATGGCTGGTGGAGTTGGACAAACAAGAGTAGGGCATCTGAAACACGTATGAGTGTGTCTCATATTCGAGTCCTGAATACCATCGACCATTCAAAGTCCACAAGTTTTCTCAAATGCGTATGAGTGTGTCTCATATTGGAGTCCTGAATACCATCGACCATTCAAAGTCCACAAGTTGTCTCAAAAGTGTGCTCACGTGTGGGTTGATACGCCACGCTTCTTCGATTTGGAGCCTCTCTCAGGGTTAATGCCCATGAAGCACCTGTAAACAATAAGACAAGACAACAACTTTTACTTTCACATAAACATATATTGCATCGTTTATACAAGGCACATGCAGCAGTTCCCCTTTCCCTTAAGTAAACCCTACACCGGGTTCCCAAACTTTTTTGTCTCAGGGTACCCCATAAATATCTTTTTAATCCGAAGCACCCCTACATTATAATTTTCACTCCCAGCACCTTATATTTATAGCATATCATCGTTGTCGGGTGGAAACCTTTTATGTCCAAAACCGTTAGTTTTGTATTTATCATCCATAAAATGTACTAAACTAGTGAAAAGTGATTAGGTTGAGAGGAAAACGTTGAGATAATAGCCATTTTGGTTAGAACTGACTGAAAATAACTGTACTTCAAGTTTAAATGATACTAAATATTTGTCCAAATAAATACATTTCAAATATTATCAAATGATCTCGCGGCACCCTGTCACCCACTTTGAAAACCCCTGCCCTACACCACAGAAAGAAAGTAGTACTGAGAGTAAGTAACATTCAAGTATCAATGTTGCAAGCAATCCAGTACAATGCTTCAGTACAATTTCAGTGTTACAATACCTCCAATCCAGAGTACACACACCATCCTCAGGAGCAGATTGAAGTTGTAGTAGATCGCGAAAACCACAGCTATCCAATAATGATCCCATCGTGTTGTCCCATCACACTTGCTCTTCAATGGACAGCATCCAGGCCATAGACTTCATTAAATCACCTGAAAAGAGATACCCATTATGTGATATTGTAGAGGTGAAATGCTAATTGAACAAGAGTAGAATTTCAATGATCAGCAACATCACAAACTGTGACACAACTCACTTTATTTTGATCTACCTTGGACAATCAAGCAGGGGGTGCTTGGTAATTTCTCCGTCATCTGCACATCAGTGGCTGTGGCACACAGCTGTAAAATAAATAAGACAAGACAACAACCACCTCAATGATTGACCATGCCCAAGAGATCTCAAGCTGACACCAAACTCTCTCCAGGACCTCTAAAACCTTATCTAGAACCTCAATCAATCTGTCAATCACATTAGATCTACTTTGTATTATTCTATGCCAAATTCTATTAGCAATGTTAAATTCAGTATAATACATTTTCAGTAGCCTATAAGTATAATACCTTTGGATAAACTCCAGAGTACAAGTGCCATCCTCAGGAAGGATACTGCAGATTGAAGTTGCAGTAGCCATCACGTGGTCCCATCTTATTATTCAATGGACAGCATCCTTCATTATATCACCTGAACAGAGATACCCATTGTGTGATATTGTTAAGAGGTGAAATGCTAAATGCATTCCACAATACACACACACACACACACACACACACACACACACACACACACACACACACACACACACACACACACACACACACACACACACACACAATGTATTTATGCCCACAGAGTGGCTTATCACTCTGTGGCATGTACTGTTTTGGTACAGTTTAAAATAAATGAAATCTTTCCAAAATGTTCAGTTTATTTTACTTTAATATTATTTGATGAAGATAATATAAAAAATAAAATCTCTATTCAGACACATTCCAGTATTTTTCTGACTTACATTATTTTCTAGGTATGCTTACATTATGATATTAAGGGGAAAAAAATCACCCTATGTCACCCTAATGACCATAATGTCTCACATGTGGAGGAAAGGGGAGGGGCGACTGGGCGAGGAGATTCCATCAAAGTCAAAACAAAGTTTTAATGTAGGCAATTAAATATATACATTTAATCCATGCATAAAGATTTAAGGACATTATACTTATGACGGGATTTTTGACGGAAATTAAGCTCCTACTGCAGTGGACACCACAGGTAGGCTAATGATCAATCATTAATCTGATGGTGTCACCCGTCGAATATAGACCATCTCTACAGCAGTGGTTCTCAAAACTTGTGGTTCCACAAACCCCAATTTAACACTTATCAGCCAGTGGACGTCCATTTGAAAAGATATACGCCAGGGACCCCCATAAGAGAAGATTTTGAAGGCTCTGTAGTGATTCCATTTTAATTTCAAGGACCCCCAGGACATATGTAATGGTATTTCTATCTCTGAGATGATATATGTTAATTTAACTCTCAGAATGTACAAATGGAACAAAATGGACCTGTTATAATTTAGCCAGGGACCCCCTGGAACTCCCTGAAGGACTCCTGCGGGGTCCCGTACCCCACTTTGAAAACCAATGATCTACAGGCTCCCATTTGTCGTGACGCTTGGCTTGTGGATCGGTTGCTTTTACAACAGCAACTTTTAGCCACACTGGAGCATAAAACCTCCCCCGGTGCAAATATTATCATTGATATAGTTGAGAAGAACCAAATGGACCCGGCGTAAGGATACGTACAACTGACACAAGGATTGTCTGTGGTTCTCAAAGTAGTGTCCGGTCATTATCGCGTCCGAGTGATGGAGTTCCAGATGGTCCACAGCTAAATGATAGATATAGGAACCAAATGGACCCGTGTGGGTCTGTAACTCGTGCGTCGCGGGGAGTTCTTCCACGCGCGTCGGCCGTATTGAACCGGGCAGGGAACGTTCCCTACCACGGTCCGCAAGCTAGTAAGCAGCCGACATGATATAAATAAGCCCCGCTGACGTGCAGCCTATCGGCGGCAGAAACCACACAAGCACACTGGTGAAACGGCTTGGCGTATACACCGAGCGACGCGCGCCAATATGAGCTTGTATATCTGCTATTTAGTTGAAGTGGTTTGTAAGGGAAATACACATTTAACTCGACAGTTTAAATGTGTGTTTCCCTCACACACCGCTTTAACTAATAGCAGATATACAAGCTCATAGTGGCGCTCGGTGCCGGTTCACCGGTGTGCTTGGGTGTCTTCTGCCGCTCGACAGGCGCACGTCAGCAGGGAAGCAGTGCTGCTTCAGAGCCTGCAGCACACATACATTGCTGGAGCAAGACTGAACCACACGCGAAAGCACAACTAGTTGTCATTAAGGTGGAGGGGGTAAAAAAGGAGCGTGACTTACCTTATCAGAGCAATGTTATGAACTTCACATGACTTCTGAAAGTTCCTTTGAATTGAAATTGACTTCATAATTTCATAATTCCATCTTCACCATCAGTTCACTGCTTTCCCTCTCACAATGGATATAAATTTGAAATGTAATCCCACAATGCAGCACAGTACAAGTAATTTGTTGTGATATCACAGTAACATTCTGAACACAATATTTTATTGTGAGTTATATTGTAAAGTGTTGTGTAATCCTGATAACAATTTAGAGTACAGTCATTTGTTGTGTTATCACAGATGATGGTGTGATTACACAGTAATATTCAGAATACAGTATTATATTGTGAAATAATAATGTAAAGTATTGTGAGATCCTGGTAATATTTAACAGTGCACACACACACGCACACACACACACACACACGCACACACACGCACGCGCACGCACACGCACACGCACACACACACACACACACACACACACACACACACACACACACACACACACACACACACACACACCACCACACAAACCATTAAACCTATTAAGAACATATTATTTTGACTAGGCTGTTTATGAGAAACACAGCTATTAAATTGAATCAGGGCATATTTACTTTATATGTTGACTTAGCAAAGGACCAGCAAACAGTATAATGAGTTGACTGTTTATGAGCAAACAGAGCTATTAAAACACCTCAGAAAAGTGAGGAACGTTGACCTGTCGGGAGGAATGGAGTCACATTTCAAATCGTCACTGTCGGGTGGAAACCTCATATTTCCAAAACCGTTCCTTATTATAAAAAAGATATATATATATATATATATATATATATATATATATATTTTTTTTTTAACTATTCACGTTTCACCATTCACGTGGATAGTGGATCGTCTATTTTCTTGTGAAAACTTGTGTTGTCCATTAATTTCAAGGCTGCTCAACAGCGCCACTTGGTCACCCAGTGGTATTGCAGCTGTTACTAGTTCGCTACTCGTACGGACAGACAGACATACATACCTACACACTCGGTCACATGTTGGAACACTGAGGCACCGCTCCAAAAACATAAAAAGTACGGAGATACAAGGTTTCTGCCCGACAGCAACGAAATCTAAAACGCAGTGAGACTAATATATTGAATTCGTCGACTGAGTGGTTGCACATACAGTAGTAGCGGAATCCAATGCAAGCCATTTATAAAGCAAATGGGGAGGAGGGGAGGACATTTTCCGATGCGCAAAGACAGACTCTCCCATCAGCTTTGATTAGCATTTTAGTCCGTCTTCCCCGGCCGGTAGATATGTGAGAAATTATTATTAATAACAAAATAATTTCCACAGATTAACCCCGCGCTGCCTTTATCCCTGATCCCCTGGCCTCTACGTAATTGATCTGGGGAAAGATTGATGGCTGTCCCGCTGATTTAAAACATTTGTCCTTGCTAGTGTATTTTTTTTTCTTTCTTCTTTCTCCCTTTTCTTTTTCTTTGGTTACACACCTGACATACATTTTCAGACGTCTGTTTAATGGCGCAGTTATATCTCTTCAGCCAATGATGCGGAATTTGACATTGAAAGGAGCTCAATGTAGGAGTCACGTTTTTTATCTTTTGTTGTTGTTGTTGATGTTGTTGTTGCTTAATGACCACTTGTTGGACATTAGGTAGTCCATGATTTGGTGCAATCATCACCTACACATGATGGCTTCCAACAGCAAAGAGAGAAGAGTGAGATGTATTTCTATACTCATGCACCTTTATCCAAAGTACTTACAAAGTACAATATCGTTAATCAAACTACTCAGGAACGATGCAAGTGGAAATTCATGCCCCACACAGTTATGCAATACATAATAGCGTTAGCTCAGTTTGAAGTCGGACCGTCGGGCGGGGACTACAGACACGTACAGTACGTGAATTACAGACACAAGCACAGACGGAAGGACATAGATTTAGCTCAGGATTCACATGTACAGAGGTAACCATGCAAGGCCCAAGCCTGCACTTTGGAAGCAGTTCGGGGTTCAGTGTCTTGCACAAAAAGTCCTACTATTTGTCACATACATTGCTATATGCGAAATTTGTTCTCCGCATTTGACCCATCTCTTGGAGCGGTGAGCCTCAGCCGTGCCGCACTCTGGAATCATTTTTATTGTTGATCCAAGACAGACATAAGAGTTGATATCAGGCGGGGCATGTGGATCAACAAGGAATCCTGTAGTCTCTCCAAGTGAAAGAGAGAGATATAATATTACTCATACGCTAATAATAGTAGAGGTACACACTAGACTAGAATATGAAAATGGTGGTGCTGGTCACTGATGGCAGAGTGTGTCAAGTGAAAACAAACGAAAACGCCCCCCACCATCCCCACCCCACCATCCCCACCCCACCGCTCCCATCCGGCCCCAAAGCCCTGTGGGATACGGAGTCCCAGACAGCTTCCTTCACTTGCAACCTATAGGAAGTGTCAATGTTGACTGAGAGGATATCAGTTAGTCACCTCAGTCACTAAGGGGTCATGATGGCCCATTTCCATTTCCTTTTACAGTCTCAATGAGCTGCAGGCAAACATGGACAGATGGACCGCCGGACGGACGGATACGGACGGACAGACGGACCGAAGGACGGCAGATGAATTGAGGGGAGGAGATAGTGTTAAAGAGTCACAAATAGAGCAACAGAGAGTGAGTGGGGGTCGGGGGCGTCAGAAACAGAGGCAGAGAGAAAGCGATTTAGCCAACGATGGAGAGACATGCATCCTTCTTTATTGCTCATGTATTTTTAAACAGGGAGACCGGAGGGGTCAAATGAGTAAACGTGAGTTGACCTGAGGGAGAGGACGAGGTTTACAGTAAAAATCCACGAGGTTAATTTAGCCATTTTGTAACTCAAGAGCGAGTAAAGAGAACCTAAACGGGTCCATTCGGTCCCATTTGTACAATCTCGTTATATTAACACTGAGGACCTTACTGTGTTGGGAGAAGGGACCAGAAAGGACAGATGGGTGGATAGCTCAAAATCTGGCTGTTAAAAATTGCAGAAAAGCTCGCTGCTGCAAGCTTGTACTGCTTTTGTTTTAATCTTGAAAGTATTGGATGTTGCATACATTTTAATTCATCCAAAATATTCTCTTCTGAGGGTCCCTGGCACAGAAAAAAAAATCTGATGGGGTTTTTGCAGCCAAATATATATCAATTTGGGGGGTCCTTCGCAAGAAAAAGTTTGTGAACTATTTTTCTAACTGAAGGAAAAATAAATAAAAGAACACCAAGAATTCAGAATAAAAGTACTAGCGGCGTGGGGGCTTGTACTAACCTTGAATCTAGATCGTCAATTTTCAAGAACGAAATTTGCTGAAGAGGGAAAAAAGGAGGGGACCAAGTATAGACCCCTGGGGGACCCCAGTCATAGGGAGTAGGTGGTTCACTTTTGTCATTGCAGGAGGTTTATAATTATTATTATTTATTTGGGGTCGAAATTCCCACATGAACCAATGTCAAGTTGTTTTGTCCTCCTTTGTCCTTTCTCTCTCTCTTTGTAGCTCTATCTACATCCCTGAAGTTACGGTGTGTGTGTGTGTGTGTGTGTGTGTGTGTGTGTGTGTGTGTGTGTGTGTGTGTGTGTGTGTGTGTGTGTGTGTGTGTGAGTACCATATGTGTGTGTATCTGGATATTGCAGGGTTAAACTAAACCCTGCAGGTTGCTTGACCTCTCACCTTTGACCTTAACATACACCGCCCCTGGCATACGCATACCCTGCAGGGAGTGTGTGTGTGTGTGTGTGTGTGTGTGTGTGTGTGTGTGTGTGTGTGTGTGTGTGTGTGTGTGTGTGTGTGTGTGTTGATGTGACAGACAGAGGCTAAAGACAAGGGCACTGTGGTGACCTTTGACCCTCTCTCCTCATCTTGCATGTGTGACTTTGTGGCTCTAACGATGTATATGTGCACGTGTGCTTGCACTTGCACACAAGGTAGATTAGATCAGTGATTCTCAACCCCTGTGAGGGTATAGCAAGCAGACCACAAAACTATTGGAAAAACACTAAGATCTTAATGATAACATTAACATAAAAATAATTACGTATAGAAAAAGAAAATGTCAAAGCGGAAAACCCATTCTGTTAAGAGTGGTTCCCCTGACATCACAGTGACGTCAGAGCATGATGTCAGAGCGACAAACCCATAGAACCACAGTGTCAGGCTTGTGTCATACACACATACGGACAAGCTGTGACCGCTCACATACTAATCTGCGATATACTGTCGCAATTCAATTATTATTATATATCATAATTAAAATCTTTAAGTTTTGCCAATTATTGGAGGGGGAGGGGGCACTTGCACTATCCTCACGGTCCACCAGTGGGCCCCAAACCCGCAGGCTGAGAACCAGTGCTCCAAAAGAAAACGGTTTAACAAAATCAGTTGCCTATGATGACACGTTCAGTACAGGGCCAGCAGGGTTCATGTGGTTAAGGATTGCTTCCCAGCAGTGTGTGTGATCATGGAGTGACATGCCATGCATGTGTTGCGTGGTGTTGAGAAGCCTCCCCGTTTCCCCGTGCACTCCCCGACCCCCTCGCCCCTCAACGCTCAGTGTTGCCATGGCACTGGAGTGTGATTAGAACTCCGGCTAACCAATATGGCCGCCTCTATCGACTTCCTGTCCGGTCCATGCAAACAGGATGTGACAGATTTAATTTGTTTGTCAGCCCGCCTTAATTTAACGTGAAGCCTGCAACTAGGAGAGTCAAGGACTGAGGGTATGGAAGGCATTAGGACAGAGAGAGAGAGAGAGGGGGAGAGAGAGATATAGACAGACAGCAGAGACACACAGAAATAGAGACAGCGATAGACAGAAAGAGAGAGAGAGAGAAGGGGGGGAAGACTGATACAGAGGGAGAGGGATTTTTGATACTGTGTTCACGTGCGCGTGTGCATGTGCGTGTGTGTGTGCGTGTGTGTGTGTGTGTTTTGCTTGAGTATGTGTGTGAGAGACAGAGAGAGAGACACACAGAAAGAGAGAGAGAGAGAGAGAGAGAGGGAGAGGGAGAGGTGTTAGGGGAGGAGTGAAGGGTAGCGTGGACCACAGCAGATGGAGTGAGAGATGGACAGATAGATAAATGGAGAGATAGACAGAGAGAGAGAGGGGAGGACACAGTACATTAAGTAGGAGTGACTGGATGGTGTGAGTAACCGTCTGAGAGACACAGAGGAGGGGAAGCTACGTCACAGGCAGCTACAAGATGGAGACTGAACAAGTGTGTGTGTGTGTGTGTGTGTGTGTGTGTGTGTGTGTGTGTGTGTGTGTGTGCACGCGCGCACGTTTGTTAAGTGTCTTTGCGATTGTGTGTGTCATTCTGTTTGCGTGGGTGCAAAGCACATTGTGCTGTGGAATGCACACGGCAGCTTTTGTGTTATACGCGTGAGACAGTTGTGATGTGTGCGCGTACGCATGCACTTGTGTGAGTGTGAGTGTGTGTGTGTGTGTGTGTGTGTGTGTGTGTGTGTGTGTGTGTGTGTGTGTGTGTGTGTGTGTGTGTGTGTGGTCTGCACAGAGTCGGAGTGTGACAGTGAATACAAAGAGCTGCATTACTGTTTAAATCATTGATTGCTTCCCTTCCCTTCTCCCTCTCTCCTATCTGGTCTTCCTCATTTCAGTCTTTCTCTCATCCTTACCTGCCGTGTTTCTCTTCCATACAGACAGACACCCCCCTGTCTTTTATTTTCTTTGTTGTCTCTCTCTCTCTTCTCCCAGCTCCATGTCTTTCTGTCCATCTTGTCTTGTTGTCCTTCCCTTCACAAGGAGGATGAGGTGGTTGGAGCTGTAGGAATGGCAGCAGGGTAAATAGCACTTTAGAGCAGTGGTTCTCAAACATGTTCGTGTCAAGGACCCCCAAAATCACATGTATTTTGCTACAGACACCCATCTGAAAATATGTTGTACCAGGGACCCCATAATATTTATGTAAAAAATAATGCAAAATTATTTCAAATCCTCCAGACATTTTGGAGATTTTTCGAAACAATTCAGAAATAAGCAGATGTAAAGAGTTTAGAACTACTATTTTCAGTGTGACACTGATTGATTGATTGAACAATTTATTAGAAGTTTGCAATAGAAAAAAGTACAGTTTCATGACAGTACAAATCACTGGTACAAGGCCAACTAAAAGGAGATCCTAGAAATCCGAGGCTTATTTCCACAGGAACCACACTTTAACACATTGGGTGCCCCTAGATGGCGCCACATTTATCCCCTCTGGATGCCCAGACCAGCTACCATTGTATTGCACACAGCCCTGCTGCGTCAATGCATGCGTCATGACGTCACTTGGTCACATGACCGCAGACAGGATGTTGTTGTGTAACATACTGTATGGGCCAGTGTTGATCATAGCTGTTGATTGCCGATCAAAAGTTGGTCATTTTGCCACAGTCTGCCACAGTTTTAGCCATAAAAAAAACATCAGAGATAAAGGGCGTTAAAGATGGGGAAATGCATTGGAGTATATGGAGAAAAACGGCCGTGCGATGCTCTCAGCGTCCATTCGAAGCAACCAGCGGTGAATGGGCTACATCCTGGCGGAGCCCCGACCTTACGGTGAGATTTAAAGTTGTTACTGTAAATACAGTAAACGCGGCAAACGCGTCGTGGGCCTAGTTTGAC
>NC_137814.1:41129818-41154818 GCF_963921795.1 Nannobrachium achirus | reverse complement strand
CCCACTGCACATCAACAGGTAGGGGGAGAGAGAGACCTCCAGTCGGGTTCATAGTGTGTGTGCGCGTGTGTGTGCGTGTGTGTGTGTGTGTGTACTCCAGACCTTGATAAAATAGGCCCACTGGCACATCTCACACATCTGTGCATGGGTCCTGCCCTTTACCCAGCAAATATCAAAGGTCACAAGTAAGAAATGCATGTGTGTGCAAACTGTGCATGCATGCATGCATGCATTTCATGCATTTGTGTGCGTATGTATATAGAGTATGGGCTCTCCCTCTGTAAAGTGTGATATAAATATAAATATAGATTATCACCCGGGCATTTTGTCGCTGTCTGAGCTTATCCAAGCGATAAGCGTATCAGATGCTGACGAGATTGAATAAGGAGGTCAACACCAAATGTCTGGGGATCATTTGCTTATCACATATCACCTGTAGGCCTTATTTATTCACAAAGATAATGGTAAAATAGCATTTGATTTAAGTACATAGCGTTGCTGTCGGCCAGAAACCTCTTACCTCCATAAATCCTTGTGTTTTTTTCGTATATGAATTCCAGAATGACGCTGTGGTCATTCAGCCTTTACCTACAATGGAGAGCTGTACATAATTTTGGTGGCGGCATCGTCTTGAACCAGTACTTCAATGATCTTTGGAAATTCAATCCAGAGACATTCTCCTGGAAGAAGGTTGAGCCGAAGGGGAGAGGCCCTTCTCAGAGGAATAATATCTTCTGCTGCACGGTGTCATCTTCATTGGCACTCTAGTCTACACTCAGCCTGATGACCTGTGCATCTTAGATTTAAGTCCTACACTGAAGACACTAAAGCTAGCAGTTATTCATTATGGTCTGGAGCAGTCAGAACTCCAACATGACACCAGGTGGGAACTGGCAGCCATGACTAAAGGTTCACGTGCTCAGCGGAGCGCACATTTCTGGCAGGACCACTTAGGTCCTTGGCACAAAAACAGTTTTGAGAACTACAGTATTGCTTTATTTATAGGTTATACATTACTGTGAATATAGGTTATACCGCCCCAGTGAACAAAACAGCAGTCCTGCTGGGATTCTTCCACAGTGTGGGGAGGGAGGTGGCTCAGAACATAGAAGTTGTGTTGCTGGCATGCCTCATCATTGACATTATGGCAACAATTGAAAGTGGATTTTTGGGTTTTCTACTCTGTTTTTATCCCTTTGTGCCCAAGCCAAGATAAAGTAAAGTGTCTCCGAATTCTATTACAACAAACCATGTTTGGTGGCCAAGTTTTGTCTATAACTTCCAGCTATTTAGGCAACGCAAGGCTGCGGTCAATTTACAGTAATGCTAGGCGATCTCTGTCAGACCCTTCCATGACAAGAGAGCTGTGGCTTGCTCTTGCCGCGCGGGTGTAAAATGTGGTTTCCACAGGCGTGCTGTAGATTGATATGTGGATTAGGAGAAGGCCTGAAGGGTTGAAATATGTGGGGGGAACGCCCTGTTACCGTGAGGCAGGGAACGTAAAGCGCCCGGGCGTACATAACTCTTTTTAACGGGGACTAAATCCCCCCCCACATCCTCTCCCTCCTCCCCAAAACAACAACAGGCACAGTAGGTTTCACTGCAGTATATTTGGAAAATAAATCTAGGATGATGCACCGTGAAACACTCAAAGAGGAGTAGGGCCGAGAGGAGGAGAGAGAGAGAGAGAGAGGTAGAGAGGGAGGGAGAGAGAGAGGGAGGAGAAGAAAAGGGAGTAAGAGAGGATGAGGCAGAGAGAGAGCAATATGGAGGGAGAGAGTGAGAGAACAGTGAAAGAGAGAGTGTGTTGGGATGGATTTATAGACCAGTGGAAGCTCCCAGTGTCTAAGAGGAGCTGAGCAGCCAGTGGAGTGACAGAGTGAGAACACAAATAAAGAGTGTTGTTTTATGATGTGGATGGATGGGCTCCATACAAGACACTTGGCTAGTTTTTATTTGGCCCCTGGCTTTAGGCCTTGCCACTACATATTTCTGTTTTATGAAGAGTCTCAGCCCCTAAGACACAGAGGGAGTGGCAGGAACTCCCCAGGCACCCTCTTAAAGCCCTATATATATATATATATATTATGCTTCATCGTACGACGAATAGTGGGGGAAACAGCTTAGATCTGCTGGTTTTGCTATTATTGAAAAATACTGAACATTTGAAATGTGAAAATCTTTGATTGTTTTTGAGAGAGAGAGAGAGAGAGAGAGAGAGAGAGAGAGAGAGAGAGAGAGATAATAATTTTAGGACAGTATTGAAAAAAACAAAAAATAGCTAAATAAATTGCAGGCAAATTGCTGATTTACAAGCTCACAATATGCTGTGCTGCGACGCGTTATGAGCTTGTAGTTCGAGTGTGATCACCACACAACTAACGATAAAACAACCATCTTTCTTGTGAGTACCAGTAAAATGGTCCCGCTATTTTGCTATCATTCTGCTATACTTATAGGATCATTTGGTTCTCACAAGTATAGTAATACAAGCACTCACACGCACACGTTGTCTGTCCCAGAGGGCTGGTGGTGTTGGTCTGGTTTATTAATGACCTTAATTAAGACAGTTCCTGGTTAACTAGCCCATCTCCTCACTATCTCCTTAACAGAGAAGATAATGACTCATAGAGCTGTCACACAGGGGCCGATTCAGGTCCTCGCCACAGCCCCGTCTACATAGTAAAATCCTCAGAGTTCGGCTAACTTCCAAAGAGTGAAAATTGCTTTTTCTTGTAAAACCTTTTCTTCAGGTTTTTACTGCAGCGTGGTCTCACTAGATGAGGAAAAAGGCCCCGATGTCTTCAGTTCCACTGTGATTCTTTGGATCCAGGAGGCTTTTTTATCACGCTGTCAGAGCTGTAGGCGGTTCGGAAACTTTTGAAATGCACGGAACATCATGAAGTGGAACCAAATTTGGTTCCATTTGTAAACTCTCAAAATTATACCGATTTTTCTAAATGGTTAAAGGGAACCGTTAAGGAATCAGACCAAATCATTAAAATCCTAAAGGATCAAAGTCCAACTCTACTGATGAGAGATATGACTAAAACGTTAGATAAGCGCAGGATAAAGTGTGATCTATAGACCTGATCGAACAAATCCACACGATTGTGTCTTTGCAGCGACAAGACGAACCCATTACAACATGGGGGGAAGTGGGGGTCCTACTGTACATCAATACAACTGTGCACAACGTGGATGAATGTGACCTGCAGTCTTTGCATCTTTGTGTGAAATCATTTGGACAGAGAGATGAGCCCTTGTATTGTAAACCGGTAGTCATCGCCTGTAAAAATTAATTGCTCCTGACGCCCGGGTCTCTGGCAGCCCGACGTTTGACTGTCCACCTTCCTTTCAGCGTGGAAGCCCTCGGTTGAAAGGAGAGATGACTCAATCTCACTCCCTCTCTCTCTCTCTGTCCGTTCTGTCTCTGCTTTTCATCATACACAGTATCTCTTTCAATCTCTCATGCCACGTTAATCGCTCCCCCGCTCATTTGCATCCTAATGAATCCTCCCTCTCTCTAGCGTTTCCAGCTCTTGTCCGATCACTCGATTAAGTCATCTGCCTTCCTCTGCTCCCCACTCTGGCCTCTTTGTGTGGGCATCTGCTGACTTGTCCACGTGGGAAGTGTGTGTGTGTGTCGTGTGTGTCGCTCGTGTGTGTGTGTGTGTGTGTGTGTGTGTGTGTGTGTGTGTGTGTGTGTGTGTGTGTGTGTGTGTGTGTGTGTGTGTGTGTGTGTGTGTGTGTGTGTGTACGCGCACGCTGATCGATCAACCTGAGAGGCCAAATCCAAACTATGAAGATGTTTTCATAATGAAACAGAAACCTCCTATCTCCATATTGTAACTTTTTGTGTTTTCTTTTTCATAAATGAATGCCCTACTTGAACCCGTAAAGTAGAGACCTTTCAAAACACGGCTCAGTCTTTGTCGTTGTTGTGAAAACTTGTATTTTAGTCTGGACGGTGGATGACACAGACACCCATCTTTGCTTCCTGATTGTGTCTTAAGCCTGATTTGTAATTAGTTGCGTGCCAGTGTCGTGCTCAGTAAATAGCAGATCTACAAGTGAGCTTGCAGATCTGGTATTTACAGCATAAAGCCCCATTTCCACTGTAGGGCCAACCCAGGGCTAGGTTCATTTTTAAATCTGTGAAACAGATTTTATTAAAGACGTGCGATTTTGCTGAGACATTCAGGCGACCTAGGCGACCTATTTGCCTATTGGCTGTCCCCATGTCACATGGTAACCGAGCTAGTTTCATGATTGGGAGCGGCCTTGCGCTGTTCTGGCGCTGTTCTTCTTCTCGAGTTTGGAAAAAAAGGATCCGTTCCGTTTGTCACATTGTCATGATCGTAAAACTATCTAGTTTTAACGTTCAGAACGTTTTCTTTTTGAACAATAAAAACATTGACAGCCAGGGGGAAAAAAATCCATGAAGGACACGGAATGCAATCGTTCACTCGCCGTTGGAAAATTTACTTATATTAGACTATTCTGGATGTGTGGCTAACGGCTAACGCTAACGTTAGCTAGCGCTAGCTGCAGGCTAACGCTAGCTAGCGCTAGCTGCAGGCTAACGCAGGCATGTTATACACAATTACTCATGGAATAAAACGGCGACCCAACTCGGAATGCAATCGTTGGAAAATTGACTTCTTAGACTATTCTGGATGTGTGGCTAACGGCTAACGCTAACGTTAGCTAGCGCTAGCTGCAGGCTAACGCTAGCTAGCGCTAGCTGCAGGCTAACGCACGAGTCACGGTGTGTAATAAATTCACTTCAACCTCGTGTTGAGCAGTTAAACCTATTTGCTACGTACGTCTACAAAAACGTTCATATTTCAAAGATAAAGTGCTTACTGAAGTCTCACAGATGTCACAGTATGGTACGCTCAAGCAGAATTACCTGTATCTTTCGTATTGTTTAATAAACAGCATTTTAATCCGATCAGACGTCATTTTCTGTTGTTTTTCAGCCATGCGACCCCATCGGTTGCGAGGTGTACTGCACTTAGATACATTAATACCTTTTTAAGGAAACGACGACCGATCGGATTAAAATGCTCCTCTTTAAATAATACGATCATTACGGGACATTCTGCTGGAGCGTACCCTATGGTGACATCCGTGAGCCTTCACTAAGCAATTTATCTTTGTAATCTGACCGTTTGTGTAGACGTACGTAGCAAATTGGTTAAACTGCTCAACAGCAGATTGTGTTGAATTCACGGTTGGCGCAGCGTAGCGTCTTTACATTTAGCCCAATAATGCTAATCTACATCAATAACTAAAGTTTAAAACATACATAAACCACTTTAGCCCTATGTTATACCAAGGCTATTTGAAAATAGCCGATCTACAAGCTCACAACGCATTGCGGTGCGACGCGCTGTGAGCTTGTAGATCTGCTATTTTCAAACATTTTGTACTTTTACTTTTGGTACTTTAAGTACATTTGGATACCAATACTTTTGTACTTTTACTCAAGTACATTTTTAATTCTGGACTTTTACTTGTAACAGAGTGATTCTACATTGCAGAATTGATACTTTTACTTAATTATAAAAATGTAGGTACTTTTTCCACTACTGTGTAAACGTTTGTGTTCTCATGCCAATAAAGCTTCTTTGAATTGAAGATTGAATTGAATATTGCTCCCCATGTGGCGGAGTACACAATAATGGTAAATAAAGTAGCTTACTCTAAAATAATCCATCCATCCATCCATCCATCTTCAACCGCTTATCCAGCATCGGGTCACTGGGGTAACAGTTCCAACTGAGATTTCTAGAGTTCCTTAATAATAATAATTAAAATAAACAATACTAATGATTATAATTGCGACCGTCAGGTCGCAGTTACTATGAAAACCTCCACCGCCTGTCTGTCCTTCAGTCTGTCTGTCACGTCACATCACACTTTTTTGCCCCTATCCATGTGAAATTTTCCACACACAATCCTTGTCTGCCAATCCACAACCTCCACCCTTCCAGGGACCCCCGCAGCTCCAGGAACCCCCGCCAAATTTTTTAAAACACATTTTTGAATACTGCTCCTACAGTTTTTGCCCTAAAATCACACAAATCGCTACACAGTATGTCTACACTTATCTCATCGACATGGATCTGTCCCATATAGCGCCACCATCAGGTAGATTTTTTAACACATTTTTGGACCTAAACTTTTTTTTTTTTCTAATTTTTTTTTCAAACTTTATTTTTTTTCAAAAAAAATTTTTTTTCAAACTTTTTTTACACTAACGTCAACACACCAATCCACAGATTTTATATTGACTGTGTGTCAATTCTTGTTTACCAGTTGCAGCCGTTCGCAACTGGTAAAAAATGAACCTAGCCCAACCCTACCCTCCCCTGCCCCTTCTTTGTATATACTGTTTGTTTTAGACTTACTGTCTTTTTTTTGTTTTTCTTTACATATCTACTGCATAGTACTGTGTTCTATTTGTCTGTCATTCAATGTTATATGAGATACTTCAATGGTTTCCAGTGGAAATAAGCTTAGTCTTTTCATGGATCTCCTTTTAGTAGACCTTGTACCAGTGAACTGTACCGTCATGAAACTGTACCTTTTCCTATGCAAACTTCTAATAAAGTCTTCAATCAATCAATCAAAAACAGAACTTTCAAGAACCAAGAAGAACTTTCAAGAACCTGTGAAGTTCCGGGACCAAGTTCTGCTTACGTTTCCATATAACCATAAAAAGCCAACCCAAAAAAAAGAGCAGCAGCGCCACTCCCATAGGTTCCCAGTACTCAAGTTTAGTTCTTCCTCAGGAGCAGGACCTAAAAAAAGGTTCCAGGAACCTCTTCAGGAAACCGGGCCGTACGCAATGGAAACAAAACCAGAACCAAAAAATCACACTCGTGTGAACTGAGCGGTGGTGTGTGTGTGTGTGTGTGTGTGTGTGTGTGCAACAGCGCCCCTCCCTTAACATGTGTGGTCAGAAAAGGTTACTGCAGGGCCAGGCTACGGACACGGAGACATACATACATACAGACAAACAGACAAACAGACAGACAGACAGACAGACAGACCCACACACACGGCCACGTATAGGAGCGTTGTGACCACCGCTCAAAAATTGGTTCAGGTTCCTGAAAGTTCTGGTTCCACCTTGCAGTGGAAAAGGGGCTTAAGTCTAAATCAGGTCTTACCAGTCACGACATGGCCTGCATGTGTGCGTGCGTGCGTGCGTGCGTGCGTGCGGGTGTGCGTATGTGTGTGCATGTGCACAAGAGAGATTTAATTGTGTACAGTATTATGTTCTCTCTTTCATTGGATGGCTAATGAGCAACAACTACAAAAGTATATTAATAATATGTAAATTAATAATGTGCATCATTACACTGTGACCGTGGATGCACAACAGAGCACTAGCTGTGTGTGTGTGTGTGTGTGTGTGTGTGTGTGTGTGTGTGTGTGTGTGTGTGTTGAGTGTGTGTGCATGCGCCTGCGCGCATGACTTTATGCGTGCCTGTGCGTGTGTTGCAAACAATCACCAAACAATCACCTCCGTTTCTGATAGTGTGACTAGTTGTTTCTCATTCAAAGCCCTGTCCCACATGTACTTTGAAGAAAGAGGGAAAAAGTGCCAAAAACTAAACAAAAACACACAAAGTGAACAAAAGCAATCTGCATACATTACAATAGGCTGCAGGTGGATGTGAGGGACATGGGACAGGTTGCAGGGAAATCAACTATCAGGAACGTCTGGCTGAGATGGATTCAGTGCCGACTCAAAGTGTCCGACAGGGATTGAAAAGGTCACCGATGTCTCCCGCTTCTCCCCTCAACGTCCCGTCCACCTATAGCTTCTAATCTGAATAGCGTGAACGCGCGTGTGTGTGTGTGTGTGTGTGTGTGTGTGTGTGTGTATAATCTGAATAGTAATAAGGTTGGCTGATAGATTGATGCATAACAGCATGGAACATGCAGAACAGGCAGGCTATTTTTGGTGTCAGTTCCCTTTACTGTCCTGCTGACCCTGGACCAGTGCTTGTAGGTCTGGATTTCAGGGGTTCTGCGTTGGAATACATGCGTTATATATCGTTGCTGTCCGGCAGAAACCTCTTATCTCCATATTCTAACTTCTTGTGTTTTTTAGTAAATGAATGCTCCACTTCATCATACTACAGCGTCACACAGTATCGAAAGTAGCAGATCTGCAAGCTCAAACAGTTTTGGAAACTTTTTCCACCCGATAGAGAGAACATTTCAGTTTGAAGGCGTGAAATCAGACGGCGAAATCAAAGTCACCTTTGCACGCATTCAAGAACGATGACGTGTCACTAACTGCATGATATATATACTAGGCAGAAAATACAAACATACAAATTAAAACTCAAAAGCAATACAAATAGCATGGATAGATAGATAGATAGTTGAAGTGTCCTATAGCAAGACTGTGAGACCCTAATTGCTCCCAATGAGCAGGCTGGTGCCTCGCATGGTTTCCTCCACAGTCTGTGAGTGAATGTGAGGCACATTGTAAAGTGCTTTGGATAAAGGCACTATATAAATGTACCTTACTAACTGCAATATATAGGAAGAAAACGCACATACACATTAAAAAGCAATACAAATAGCATAGATAGATAGATAGATAGATAGATAGATAGATAGATAGATAGATAGATAGATAGATAGATAGATAGATAGATAGATAGATAGATAAATAGATAAATAGATCGATAGATCAGGGGTTACCAAACCTTTTTGGCTCAGGGCACCCCTATAAATATTTCTTTTCATCCGAGGCAACCCTACATTATATTCATAATTTTCACTCCCATCACCTATACATATTTATGGCATAATTTAGCGATTATGTCGCGAGGGAAATGTTGAGATAATAGCCATTTTGGTTAGAACTGACTGAAAATAACTTTGTTTTTCAAGTTTAAAATGATACTAAATATATTTTTAAGTGTCCAAATAAATTCCAAATACTGTATTATCAAATTATCTCGTGGCACCCCTGGACTGCCGTCGCGGCACCCCAGGATGCCCCGTCACCCACTTTGAAAACCCCTGCGATAGATAGATAGATAGATAGACTCTTCATGCAGCCTTCGGGGGTGATCACGTGTTAGAGATGTCTTAGAAACGGCACAGAGGATTGGACAGTCCTTTGACAATTACAAGCCACCGCGGATATTACAATAATATTAAAAATATCCGCCCCCATCTGCGCTCCTGTCCTGATTGCTATCTTAACCTCTGACTAGGGGGACGCGGGCGGCGCCAGTCCCGTCCCCTCAATACACCACCGCCACCACGCCAAACATCCACAATTTAATTCTTCAGCAGTGAGTCCCGGATAATAGGCAAGATGGATAATGTATGCATGGGCGATATTACTGTCTGGGGCTGCAACGTGGAGCCACACAATATGTACACACACACACACGCACGCACGTGCGCACACACACACACATGCACACATGCGCATTTATTAATGTCTGCATAGAACGGATATGGTTAGAGCAGGGAGGCAGCAATACAAAGCTATTAAGAGTTGAATAATCATAGTTCACACACACACACACACACACACACACACACACACACACACACACACACACACACACACACACACACACACACACACACACACACACACACACACACACACACACACACACACGCACAACGTTCTAGTGTCAGAGCCACGAACGCAACTCTTAAATCAGCAAGGGGAAGGAGGAGGCAGAGATATACGAAGGGTGTGTTTAAGGGAAGGAGTGATAGATAGATGTATAGGCTAGGGAAGGAGGGAAGGATACTTGTGTAGGTAGTGCAGTTGTGTATTTTCCATTTCTTCCTGCAGAATCACACACACACACACACGCTGGCACGCACGCGTGCAAGCACGCATACACACACACACACACGCACACGCACGCACACGCACACACACACACACACACACACACACACACACACACACACACACACACACGCACACGCACACGCAGAGCAGAGCGGACAGATCTCATAGGATGGGACTCAGCAGGTGATGGAGATGTGACTTTCTCTTCATATTAACCAAAGTCCTTCAGCTGACTTGAAAGCAGCATGGTTCACATCAAGGGCAATAATGGCAACACACACACACACACACACACACACGCATGCACGCACGCACGCACGCACGCACACACACACACACACATTTCGAATGCTATACTTGTGTGTATCAACATTTTAGGACAGCATTAAAGACAGGCCAAAAAAATGCTGAAAACTTTCATAAGATTGTTAAAGACTGCTCAAACATGCTTTACCATAGCTCCTTGTGGTTACACCTCAGTGTGTTGAGTTGACTGTGATTTTCTTTAACAGTTGTTGTTTATCTGTTGTGCCGATTGTTCTATTCTGTCTTTGATTCTATTATTGATATGCTGGTAAAGCACTGTCAAGGTCTGTGAAGGGTGCTCTACAAAGACATTGTACATATGTGGCCCTCACAAGTAGAGTGATACAAGTACACAACCTCTCTCTCTTAAGGTCTTTGCACACTGCTGCGTTTTTCGGGCCGAATATCGGAGTGAATTTCGGAGCGTGTGAATAAAAATCGAACCTCTGTTCGAAGTGGAGCTGTGTGTGTGTGTGTGTGTGTGTGTGTGTGTGTGTGTGTGTGTGTGTGTGTGTGTGTGTGTGTGTGTGTGTGTATTGCAGTTGATGCTCAGGGCAGGCTAGACTCAACAGCACCTCTCTGGTCACCCAGGGTTACTACATACAGGCTACATACAGACCCACCCACCCACATACACATACCCACCCACATACCTACACACACGGCAACGTATAGGGAGCTTGTGTTCCACACAGCTCCAAAAAATCAACCTCACGTTATGTCAGTCACGTTTGCACACTGCCGCCCGTTTCGCGCACCACTCGGTCCCTTGCTCTCTCTACCTCTTTCTCTTTCCTTGCCCTGAAAAACGCATTTCGCAACGAAAAACGCAGCAGTGTGCAACCACCTTTACACAGAGGTGGAAAAAGTACTCACATTTTGTACTAAGTAAAAGTATCAATACTGCACTGTAGATGTACTCTGTTACAAGTAAATGTCCATAATTCAAAATGTACTTGAGTAAAAGTATTGGCATCAAAATGTACTTAAAGTACCAAAAGTAAAAGTACTAAATGTTTGAAAATAGCATATCTACAAGCAAGTTGTGATCTTGTAGATTGGCTATTTTCAAATAGCCTAGGTATAAAATAGGACTAAAGTTATAATTTATATCTGCTAAGTAACTAGTACGGTAACTTAAGTTCTCAAATAAATGTAGTGCAGTAAAAGTACAATATTTGGATCGGAGATGTAGTGAAGTAGAAGTAAAAGTATTGGAAATTTGATATACTCAAGTAAAGTACAAATAACTCATAATTGTACTTAAAAGCGAAGACCATTATGTATTGTAAATTACAACTGTAAATTACAACTTGATGACATCACACATTGTAATTTACAATACAAACCCCAAAATCAATCCTCCAGTTCTAGGAAACACAGTAGGGGGAGAACTTTTTTTCTATTTCCACAGACACAACTCCTCTAAAGTATATTAATGACATATTTCAATATTGAAAATGGGTGGTCTTCCCCTTTAAGTAAATGTACAGTACTTAAGTAAATGTACTAAGATACTTTACACCACTGCTCTTACACACACATACACCAACGTGTGTGTGTGTGTGTGTGTGTGTGTGTGTGTGTGTGTGTGTGTGTGTGTGTGTGTGTGTGTGTGTGTGTGTGTGTGTGTGTGTGTGTGTGTGTGTGTGTGTGTGCGTGTGACTCAAGGGCACAGACAAAACAACGGCTGTTTAACAGTTTAAATATACTGTTAATATCACAACACAGATCTCGGCACGGGGGTAAAAAAAAGGAGCTGTTAATTTGTGGCTGTGCTAATAAATCACAGTGATATTATGAGAGCAGTGACTGTGACAGAGGAGAGGAGAGAGACTTTTTAATTACAACTAAAACATCAAAATCAAAACACGTCTCAGGGGAATTTGCATAATCATCTTATCCCCTTCATTTTCCTTTTTTTTCTTTTTCTTTTTTTAACCAGGCTGGAAATGCCTCTGGTTGTCCAGGTTGCCTTTTTTTTTTTTACAATATTATTGCTATTAGTAGTAGTAGTAGTAGTAGTTTTAGCATTATTGCTTATTACATGATAACATGAAATATAATAAATTGTATGAAATGCCAAAGGCGATTAAAAAGCAAAAGTGCAAGATGGCATGAGAAACAAACATGTCCAACAGACAGTAATCCCTTAGCGGTGTCAACATAATTTAAATGTTAAAATCATAGAATCTAACAATAAATATATATACGGTATAAAAATATATTTTATATATGCAAAATAATATTGTTATAACGTTTAAAAAAAGAATATTGTTATATACAAGTAAACACAGGGCAAAGTTACATACTCTTTATACTGAATGCCTTTAAATTCTAAAAGTACAGAAGTCCATTGTGAAGTTTGTGATAGGCTCGATTAAATCCATACAGGAGCTCCCTATTTCTCCTCAGAATTCAGGAGCCGCGAGCTTCAACATGGGCTTTCTAGAAGGTTGTAAGTCTGTCGGGTGTTGGGGGGGGGGGGGGTCTACACACATGACAGCTAGACATGTGCAGTAGCGCTGCTACATGTAGTCGTGTTCCTCACCCAGAATAATTGGATGCTCCTCCACCCGACCCCGGGCACTAACTTTAGTCTGCCTCAATCCTGAGTGAGAGGATATCTCCAGTCAGTCTGGGTCACCGCCGCCTCCACTTCAGTGCCTATACTGCTTAGAATGTTTCATCATGCCTGTGGGAAGGGTTACATGCACAGCCAAAAAATTAGATTTGAACTGTGTGTACTGTATTTGAGGTCACACATTACGGTGCGTCTAAAGCTTAGTTCAAACCAAAGGTTTGTGAGGAGACGATGCTGTTTTAAAGAACGATTTATGCTTCTTTATACGATGGAGCGGAATTACCGCAAGGGTCTAAGTTGGATGAGAGTAAATTCACAGTGAAACAAGGTGAGCCGAGTGCTTCGGAGTTTAGCATGTGTGGTATCTCCAGTCTTGTCGTGTTTGAGGTGCTAGAAGTTAATATAGGATTAAATCAGCAAGGGATCCCATCGGGAGGTTCTTCTCGCACACTCAGAGCAAATTCACAGCTTTGAAAAAAGTTGCAGAAGCCATTCGTACAATGTAATGTCATGTACGCATTGAGACGTATTATATTACTTCTAAACTGTGCTATTTTCACGACATTGCTTCGGCAAGTGTTACCCCATTCCCCTCGTAATTACACCTACACATAATGACTGCATGGCATGGCACATCCTTTAACACATGCAACTCATTGGAAGGTAATAAAAAATAAAACATCACGCGCACGCCCTGAAATATATGTTCGCAATAAATTCTTTCACAAAATTACATATTTACTTTTAAGTTGTAACTTCTTTTAATATAGCATGCAATGGAAGTTCCCCCAGCGCTTTCCAATAGGGAAGGACTGCATGAAAAAGGGTCACACTTTTTCATGATTCTTAATCGTAATTCCCCCCCTCTACTTTCCCCTCTTTTCTTCGTCCCTTTCCCTCCCTCCCTCCCTCCTTCCCTCTCTGCCTCCATCCCTCTTTTGTTCTGCGCACGCCTATTTATCACGGTGTGAAGGTTGAAAGAGATATTATTATGGGGTGTCGGGCTGGGGAGAGGAGGCAGGGGCAACCACATGGATCGCGTGGGGAGAACAGGAGGCTAATGACGGGAGGACAGGCTTGGCCAGTGGCCTGTGGTACCTGCTGGATGTGATAGATGGAGAGAGGGAGAGAGCGAAGGGGGGGAGTAGAGGGAATGGGTGGTTAGAAAGAGAGTCTGTAGCTGGCTCTTTTTTTGCCCCAACTTATGTCTTTTTTTTTGTCCGTTTCTCTCTCTTTACTGCTTTCACTGTAAAGCATCAGTAGCCTACTAATAATTTAAGTCAGAAAGTTCAATTAACACTCAAGTTCAATTGAATTAGTGTTCTCTTTTTGTCCCTTGTTTCTTAATTGTGGAAATATTTTACAATATTTCATTATTACATTAACAATAACTGCTTTTGATGAACACTTGTCAAACTTTGCATAATAATGTTAACAATGATGTGTTTAATTTTTCTATTAACATACAAAACTAGTAATAATAATTATGATAATGAAAACATTTTTTTTTTGTCTGTCTGCCTTGGGTGGGTTTTTGTTTGGAACAATTATACGGCTGTTGTTTTTTGTGTTGTTGTTCTTACATAATGCTGTTACAACTTAATGCCTCTAATTATAATTTTTTACCACTTTCCCCCGCTTTGTATTACAACCAATAGGGCTGGAGAAGAGAAACATATGGCGATACTATTATTCCATATCAGAAACAGTTTAGTTTAGTTTGTTTATAAAACAAATCACTAAACCAAACAATAAACCAGTCATAATGAATTACCCTTTCCGTTTATTTAATCTCGCTTCTGCAGTTTTGAAGAAGCAATACACCAGACAGACAGACAGACACAGACGCGCGCGCACACACACACACACACGCACGCACGCACGCACGCACGCACGCACGCACACACACACACACACACACACACACACACACACACACACACACACACACACACACACACACACACACACACACCGTGCTTGAGAAACAATCTAACAAAGAGGGCAGATGAATATATAGGCTTGATATCAGACTATTCATCACCACATGATTACCTCCTGACAGCAGTAATTGAAAAACACTTATTGGAAGTGCCGGGGAGGAGGAAGGGAAAGAAATAAGCCTCGCAGAAGGAGCCACACACACAGTATAAAAGAGATGCCTACGACCAGACACCAGTGTTTAGATTAAGCTTTGGGGGTTATTTTTTACAAGTTGATCCTCTCGATCGCTATCGAAAGTTCCCGCGTTTAGGACATTTCGCCGAGATAAAGATCTGATGAGATCCCTGACAAATTGCTACTATCCACCTGTTAGCTCTCCGCGAGCACAGCTTGTGAAAATGAACAGGGACCGAAGCAATTTTTCGTCAAATCGCCGCTTTACTTTGTGTCTGTCAGTATAGGTCTCTCTCTCTCTCTCTCTCTCGCTCTCTCTCTCTCTCATCATATCACCTATAGTATGTCCTGCTTGTCTGCCGTGCCAGGGAGCCATCCATCTACCCCCAGCCAGCCAGTCCTCATACTAAACGCCGGCACCAACACTTGGTGCTGCTTTTTAACTAACACGGGCCATCATCATTACAGTGAAGAATAGGCTCACTCCCCTAGTGCAGAGAAGTGCCCCGGTTGTTGTCACTCCATTTCATCCTCCCTTCTCCTCCGCTTGTCCTCCTCCACATCCTCTCACACTGTCTGACTTTCCTTCCCACTCCCTTCATTCTCTCCCTCTCTCTCTCTCTCTCTCTGTCTCGAGTCTCTCTACCTCTCTCTCATAGGTGGAGGTTTTATATCAGTGTAAGTGTGTGCTGGTCGTTTCATTAAATAGGCCCCATAGCTCAGTGGCGGAGAAACTTACTTTATTCTGCATGGGATCAGTCACCTTGGCAATTAATATTTATCTCATTCTCTCTCTCTCTTTCTAAACACCTTTTTCTTTCTTTCTTTCTTTCTTTCTTTCTTTCTTTCTTTCTTTCTTTCTTTCAATCCTTCCTCCTTCTCTCTCACCCAACCTCCATTATTTTCTCCCAAAGTTCCCTTGTTACTTCCTTCATTCATTCATTCCTTCCTTTCTTCTTTCTCTCCTTCCTTCTGTGTCTCTCTCCTATACATCTATATGTGTGTGTGTTTTGTTGCTAGTTGGATCATCTCACCTCAGCACCAACCACCTCGGTGTGATTGAACTTGACAGTCTATATAGATGACTACCTTTGATCTGTGCTAACAAGCACCTCTGTGTCAAATTAGAAAAGAAACCACAACGAAGAAACAAAACAAAAAGAAAAGATTAAAAAGAAGGAAAAAAACACACACCATCTTAAGACGAGACCTGGGCATGGGAGCGCATGGCCCTGTGATCACAGTAAATGAAGCCCCCTGTCATTGGATTCCCTCATCAAAAGGCACATCAACGCAGCCCAGGGAAGTGATACACACAAAAAAAGAAATATATATGTTTTTAAACCAAAGTTCAACAAATCGATGAAACAAATGACAATCATTTCCACCTGTTAATTAGGGCCTCTGTACTTTCTCGAACAAAGAAAATAAAAGAAAAAAGAGAAAAAGAGTAGAGGCTATACAGTACACCTTGTGCAAGACAGGAAGGAAGTAACCAATCTAAATCGTACATGTCACAATGGTTGCGTTGCTATTTTTGAAAACTGCAGGTATGCCTGAGGCATGTGACGTTCTGTCACATGCGCAAATCTGCGTTGTTAGGCAACTGTTTCTGTTTATGTAGTCCAGCGTCCACCCATACAAATGTGTGTCTATTCTCACCAAACGCTGGTCTATTTTCACCAGATGCTAGTCTGTTTTGGCCTATATTACGCCATGCCCGGCTGGGGTTCCTGTGATTAAAGCCTACGACCACTGCCTCATCTCCCTCACACCATCACTTTCTCCAGTCATTACACTACATACTGGCTAAGAACACCTGCTCCCTCTCTCTCTCTCTCTCTCTCTCATTCACCCTGTCTCAGTCCGTCAGCAGCTAGCATGGCAGAACGTGGGAGGTGCTAATGGAAAAGCTCCCCTTCCTGTCTCTCTTGTTCTGATGTAAAATTCAATGTCCGTGCGGCGTGTGTGTGTGTGTGTGTGTGTGTGTGTGTGTGTGTGTGTGTGTGTGTGTGTGTGTGTGTGTGTGTGTGTAAGCATTATCAGGCCACCCTGTCATAGTCCACTGGTCACCAAGCTAATGGGCCAGCCAAAAAGAAAGAGGGGGAGCGAGCTGGGGAGGGCTGGAAAGATGCAGGACAGAGGAGGAGGAGGGGATATCAAGTGTTGGGGGAACATAAGGACCCAGATATTTTTTTCCAAGCTTAGCAAATGCTTTACCATGTATTCACACGTAGCAAAATAATACTCAAGATTTTTCCACGTCAATTGCTTTGCCTTTTTCGCAGATAATCACAACAAAATTGCATTAAAGTGAGTCTGCAGGTCCTGTGGATTTGCAGGATTCACAGGACAAGTTGGAATGAAGCACGTGGCAGGAGAACTAGCAGCAGGATGGATTCTTTTAATAAAACTGACCCCAAAGTACCACAGTGTACAGTGTGTTAAAAACTTGGAACTCTGTAAGGGCATTTCTGGGCATTTCTGTTTTCTCTTATTGTGGGGAAAGCTTAGGTTGAAAATAGCAAATGCAACACGATTATGAGCTTGTCGATCTTTTTTTTCTGTGAAAGCTTTCGCCTAAATACCTGGGAAATGCTCATTCACTCCTGATTTCAGTGTTAATGCAAAACAAATATACAGTAACTTGACTAGCAAGGTGTTGAAGACAGATATTTACAGGCATGGTCTCCAGTGTTGTAGTAGAATTATTTATAATCACATCACAAGTGTGGGGAGTCCTGAACCAGGACTCCAGAACAACTGTACCAGACAGTGTGTGTGCATGGGTGCGAATGTGCGAATGTGCGAGTGTGTGTGTGTGTGTGTGTGTGTGTGTGTGTGTGTGTGTGTGTGTGTGTGTGTGAGTATACTGTAATGGAATTTCTTGTTTGTTTTGCACACATTTTGGTAGCCTGTGGAACTGCTTGTCCCTGGCATCATACTGGCAATGCCCAATGCACATACATTCAGAAAGAGAGAGAGAGAGACAGACAAAAATAAGACTCCTCGTCTTTTTCCTCCAACTGGATTGAAACTTCAAACTTGCTGCCTCACAGTTTGTCATGTACAACTTCAACTCTGTGTGTGTGTGTGTGTGTGTGTGTGTGTGTGTGTGTGTGTGTGTGTGTGTGTGTGTGTGTGTGTGTGTGTGTGTGTGTGTGTGTGTGCGTGCGTGCGTGCGTGCGTGCGTGCGTGCGTGCGTGCGTGCGTGCGTGCGTACATATTATAGACTGTGGTTCCACTTAGCAACTCATCCTCCAGTGTGGGACTGTGGTACAGTGAACAAAACGCCCTGCCAGTCACAGACACACACATCTTTAACTCTACAGACGCACAAATCTCTAGCACAAAAGCGCACTTGCGTGGGGGCACACACACACACACACACACACACACACACACACACACACACCACACACACACACACACACACACACACACACACACACACACACACACACACACACACACACACACACACACACACACACACACACACACACACACACGCACACACACACACACACACACACACACACACACACACACACACACACGGTTTGAATTTACTTTCTCATAACTTATAAGTCAGACTTTATATAAAAGGTGCCTAAAAGTAGTTCAAGTCAATTATACTGAGCATATTTTCATCAACACATCCCTCACTACAGAGTTTCCACAGCAAGGTAAAGGAATATGCAATTTACCGTATTTTCAATTTTTTTATTTTCTTGCACATTGTGGACAATGCGATTGGCTAGCAGACATTCCAGTTGAGTCTCAACTCTCACAGCAGGTGAACTAGTTAACTTGGCAACACATTCACTTGCACCTCATCATCACTCTGCAAAAATGTCTTTATTATAACTATACAACCATACCCCAGTGTGTACAACTATGTAAGTTAGAAAGTCATGCATCTACAGTAGGTATGTACAATATGTATGCATATCTATTGAATGTATTACTGATATTTGTTTTACATTTGTATACTTCAAAAGTATATTCTACACTTACAGTTCTCTATAAGGCTTTATTTAGGCTTCTAAACATCTCCAGCACATTATTCTTTTGTTTTTAACTCTTTATGTGCTAATAAATAAAACTCACAAATTCTCTAAAACGTAACCAAAAGTAAGCTAACCAACTTGTGGATCTTGTCATTTGTCATATGTTACTAAAATATCAAAAGTAGCAGATCTACAAGCTCAAAACGCATATTATATGAGCAGTAGTAGTAGTGCGCTCATTTACAGGGGGAAAAAAAACAAAAAAGACTAAGATCTGGGTGCTTCTGTTGGTCTCTGTGACTCAGGGCTATATGATTGCAACACTGTGGCTTCAAATCCTAACTTCTATCACCTTTCTGTTATCCTCTCATTCTCTCAGTCTCTCTCTCTCTCCTTCTCGCTCTCTCTCTCTCTCATCTTTCCTATCACTTTCCCCCCTGTATACTATCCACTAAATGTACAAATGGCATTTAATAAGTTCACAGATAAGTAATCCCTGGCCACAGCCATGTTTGGCCCTTTGGTAAAAGCTTGTAAAGGCTTTAAGCAATCACATTTAAGCCCCCCAGACTCTGGCCTTTTAAAAAAAAGGATTTTGTATTATCTGCCATAACATAAGATTCCAGAAGACAGAAAGACAGACAGACAGACAGACAGACATATAGACAGAGGCATAGACAGAATATCAGGTGTTAGAAAAGCTCTTTCTCGCTGTCATACGCACTCTTTTGTTGTCAGCCTCTCTCTCTCTCTCTCTCTCTCTTACTCTCCTCTGACTCGCTCGCTCCACTCTCATTCTCTGTCATACTCCCTCTGTCTCTCTGACAATTGCGTGATTCGGCCTTATCGGGGTGTGGGATGGGGGAAGGGGGGGGTCTGGAAGGGGGGGGATATGGAACCGTGTGGCATGACATCTCTGCCGTGAGCCGGGCAGATATGCCAATTCATTTTGCAGCCGGCGATTTGACAAGCTAGACTGCTCCTGCTGAAAGACATCATTCAAGTGCTCAGCCACTGCCACTGATACCCCCCACTCCACTCCACCCCATCCCACCCTCTCTCTCTCTCTCTCCCTCTCTCTGTGCTGTCTCCTCCTTCTCCTCATTGCAATCTGTAAAGCCTCGGCTCTCAAAGATTGAAAAGGGCCCTCGCCTCGGCCACACAAAAAAAAACAGCCCTGAAAAGAACAGGAGAGAGAGGGAGAGAAAGAGAGAGAGAGAGAGAGAGAGAGAGAGAGAGAGAGAGAGAGAGAGAGAGAGAGAGGGAAAAAAGCATCTAGCCCTCCTCTACACCCCCTCACCTACACCTCCCTCTCCCCTTCTCTCCCTCACTCTCTCCCGAAAAAGAAGGCACATAAAATGGTTCAAGTATTGAACATATCAGATGATAAGAGAGGGGAGCGGGAGACTTGTGGGACAGACTCCCAGATAACATTGTGGATATTAGGGGTGAAATTGTGGGAAGATTGAATGAGAGGACAGGCAGAGAAGAGAGGGAAAGAGAGAGAGAGAGAGAGGAGTGACAGAAAATAAGAGAACGGAAAGAGGGGAAGAAAGCAAAGAGATTGGTGTCTAAAGCCTAAAGATTAAAGCTTGGTTGAGCGTTGGTGTTGCATGCCATAAATAGAAGATATACAAGGTAGCAACGTGTCACATTCGTGACGCGTTGTGAGCTTGAAGATCTGCTATTTAGCCTATACTGAGCGCGACACCGGCACGCAGCTAAGTGAGGCTTGAGCTGGGGGTGTATGAGGGGATGGAACTGCCACTAATACCAATGTTTAAATATTTAATGCAGGAGGGATAAAGCGAGATCGTCTCGCCGACGAATTGAGTGTCAGGACGAGAATCTATTACAGAGAATCTGTGTGTGAGCGTGTGTGTGTGTGTGTGTGTGTGTGTGTGTGTGTGTGTGTGTGTGTGTGTGTGTGTGTGTGTGTGTGAATGCAACGCTGATTTGACAGTGTGGCGGAGCAGAGCGAAGCCTTGTGTATTGTCGCCGTAATCTCCTCATACCCCACCCACCCTTCACCCCTCTCCTCTCCTCTCCTCTCCTCTCCTCTCCTCTCCTCTCCTCAACATTCTTATGCTGTGCCTCAGTAAACACTGATTATTGCGTCTTTTGCAATGCAGGTTTTTGGGGCAGAAGTGAGAGTGAGACAGAGTGAAAAGAGGAGGAAAAAGCTGAAGGAGAAAAAAAAGGAGAGTGAATGGGGTGCACGGTTGGGAGAGCAAGTTTTTGGGGGAAAAGAGCAAGATAGCAGTGAAATGCTGCCAAGTCCTTATGTTGCATGAGGTGTGTGTGTGTGTGTGTGTGTGTGTGTGTGTGTGTGTGTGTGTGTGTGTGTGTGTGTGTGTGTGTGTGTGTGTGTGTGTGTGTGTGTGTGTGTGTGTGTGTGTGTGTGTGTGTGTGTGAGAGAGAGAGAGAAAGAGAGACAGAGAGAGAGAGAGTGTGCCAACAGTCTGCCTAGTGACCTTGAGCAATGGTCACGCAGATTGAAAACAAACAAGTGAATAAAATAAGCATCAATCAGTATAGTGTACTGTGTGTATACACTGCATGTTCTCCTGTTTGTTGTCTCCTGTTCATACTGAGCTGTCATTCGTCATCAGATCACATTAAAAGGTAGGGTAAGTGATACTTTTGGTTGAAACAAAAAGTGTTTTGTTAAAGCTATACTGTGTAAGTTGCTAAACAGTAGCGGTATTGCTTTTTTCGGCCGTTTTTCGCCCGGAGTCGCCGCAGACCACCGCCGCGGACCACCGGAGCGGGGCCGCAAACCACCGCGACCGATACGAATCCGTAGAGAGGTAGAACGTAATTTTCCGACCAGGATTTGGGGAGTAAGAGGCAAGAATCCTTCACCATCGTAAACACTTTAGCTGAGGGAGGCTACTTCCTGAAGAGACGGCAGATACGCTGTGATTGGCCGGTAGTGTATCATGTGTGTATGATCCGAGATGTGATTGGCCAACGTATATACAGTATATGGATGATGCAGATGACGTGCCGGGAAAAACCACCCCTATCACGGCCACACGGGCGCAGTAGAACACATATAAAGAAAAGGCTTTTGGGGCTGAAATTAACAGAGTGGGTGTTCTAAAACTTTAGCGATTTAATAGTTAGGACAATTTTAAGATTTGTTTTATTAAAAAAGTTACATAGTATAGCTTTAAAAGGTTAAATCGTTATTTTGTGATTACTGGTGGTTATTTGTTTATGTGGGATCTCCAGCTCTGCAGTGAACAGAAAATATATGTTCAGGTGGGTGGCAAATCTTCAGAGTACCCATTTATCAGCTTCAATGCATGCAGTTCCAATTTTGTATGCCAATTTCTTTGTGTCACTTCCAAATTCACTTGTTTATTCTGTGTCCTGTATGAGTTCTCTCACCTGATTGGATAGAAATGGTATCCCAATCTAGCCAGACACTCAGCCTGAATTGACATTTTGTTTCACTCCATTATTCAGTCTGAAAGTGCTTCCATCTACAGCAGTTTCTGGGGGCAGTCTTCTGCGATTGGTTCACCGCCTGTCCAATCACAACAGTAGCAAAGCGTAGTTGTTATTGGTGTTGTTATGTGGCTGGCTAACCTGTTGCTTGCTACTTGCTAACCAAAGAAACAGGCAGAATAGGAGCGCTACTAACTAGTAATCAAACACAACAAAATATGTTTTCATCGCGAGGTCGATACGATCGCATGTTACTGCAGCGGGCGACGCGATGTTTATGTTTGGGAGTGTGCGGTACGGTCTGGCGGCGGCGCTGGGTTACTTGGAATCTCAAATGAGTTCTGGGAAAACCCCACCCACGCTGCTCACAAGCCCAGACGTCATCGAGTTGAAACGGCGCTGATTCGCCGTACAGATTTTCAACTGTGGAAAGAGCGTCAATGAGAGCCCGCTCACATCTTGAAAATAAAACAAAACGGAGGCTTATTTTCACATTTCATAGTGCTCATAATTATATGGTGGTTGTGTGACGTAAAATGATTTGAAGTCGTTCTCATCAAACAATGACATTGGACACAGGAAGAAGGCTGTTGACAGCGAAATGGAAGGACTCTGCAGAATGATTGAGGACGTTGTACAGGATGATTAAAGGTTGCTTTGGAGTCAGCTCATTAGTGGCAAAGTTTGTTAGATTTTTCTATAGCTATTGCCTCAAACGAGGGAATCGAGGGGCAGCCATAGGGCAGCTGCCTGAATGGATAGAGAGGGCAAAACTGTTACTTTTCAGAATTCTAAAATAGAAGTGACCAGCTCAAAGCTATGCGCCACTTACGAGCTTGTTGATCTGCAACTTTTGATGCTTTCTCGTATACGCGACGCTAAGTAGGGCATTAATTTACGAAAAAAACAAATAAAATATGGAGAGGTTTCTGCCTAATAGCTACACTATAGAGAGGCCATCTGGGAGTCAGAAGGTCCTTGATGTTCCTATGATGGCTGCCCAGTGGGTGTTTTGATTTTATAAACCTATAAAAGGCCTACCGTATGTCTTTTCAAATATTGATCAATCTATCAGTTCACAACACATGGCGATGTCCCTCCCTTCCTTGCACTTCACGTGTTCTTCCACTCCCTCTTGCGCTTGATGTCATGCTTGGTCTCTCCCTCTGTCTCTTGCTGCTGACTCACTTTCTCTCTTTCCCTCCATCTCTCTCTCCTCTCCTTCCTTCACTCCGTGTCCCTCTCACCTCTCTGTGATTGAGGGCTGTGGCCAGGTCTAAGCTGGTGGCATTGATACAGGGGCTACCGACCCACCCACCTGTGTGTGTGTGTGTGTGTGTGTGTGTGTGTGTGTGTGTGTGTGTGTGTGTAGGCCTTTAGCTGTCTAGACAGATGTGGGGCTGAGTGCCACTCTCACCTGTGTGTAATGAGGGCACAGTGGAACATTTTTAGGGAATAAAGCTTGTTACCTTTAGTCTGCACGTGCGCACAGTGCCACACACACACACACACACACACACACACACACACACACACACACACACACACACACACACACACACACACACACACACACACACACACACACACACACACACACACACTTTGTCCAAACAGCCTTAACTAACCTGGGGTCAGGGTTGGCCAACACCATTGACTCCAATTTCAACTTGGGTCTGTTGTAGCCCAAACCCACACCTTTACTTGTTGCCTTACTCCCTCTCTCCCTCCCTCCCTCCCTCTCTCTCTCTCTCTCTCTCTCTCTCTCCCTCTCCCTCTCTCTCTCTCTCTCTCCCTCTCTCTCTCTCTCTCCCTCTCTCTCCCTCTCTCTCTCTCTCTCTCTCTCTCTCTCCCTCTCCCTCTCTCTCTCTCCCTCTCTCTCTCTCTCTCCCTCTCTCTCCCCCTCATCACACAAAACTATTTGCTGTTCAAAGCTATTTGCACAGCCACTTTAATACAAGGGACATGAAAGCAAACAAGGAGTGAAAACAAATAATGCCTCCAAATTCATTCCACAACAACAACACAATGGGAAATTCACTGGCATGTTGTGACCCTGACTCTCTGAGGCAAGCACCATCAAATGGTTTAAACAAAGGCTTGTGTATTTATTAAAGTACAGCAAATAAACACAGAATGGAAGTGTGCTGAATGGCTGAATGAGCCACAGTAGATGCCTTTATGCAGAGGTCTCGCCATAATGGCACAAAGAAGAGCTGTCATTAATGCTGGCTTTGACCAAATATAAGGGTGTTTTTACATAATATGCAGGCGTAACGGAATGAGAGTCATCAGTCTTTGTCATATTCGATAGATTTTGTACATTCCGTACATTTACAACCTTCTGTACATAATGCTACGCATTTATTTCAGAAAATACAGACACAAAATGGACGACGTAGCAGACTGCAATTACAGAAGATCAGTCAAAAAGATGATTCTAAAGAACAAAACTCTCTTTGTAATGTATATCTGCCTTCTCTACCTCTCTAATTTAGAAAAAAACACACCGAAAGTTTGAATATATAGAGATTAGATATGTCCGACAGCGATGAAATACAGGTACATTTGAGGAGGAATATAGATCAGTGGTTCTCAAAGTGGATTCCAGGGACTCCTTTAGGGGGGGTCTAAATTGACCCATACAAGTCTTTAATTCTG
>NC_137814.1:41103755-41127118 GCF_963921795.1 Nannobrachium achirus | reverse complement strand
GAAAAGTGTAGGCTTGGTAGCAGAAGATAACACAATCCTTCCATACTGAAAACCACAAGGTCATGTTTCATGGACAACCAATCCAATACTATTAGGTTTTATTCAAACATGCAACTACATATCGTTTGTTATGCTGCTGTTTTTCTCTCTTTGACACTTATCTTTATCTCCAGGGCCAAACGCCAGGGGGGAGATTATGTTTTTGCCGACACTGGACCGATCAGTGCCAAATTTCTTGTGCGCGCTGCCAGCAGGCCAAGGAAGTACCTCACTTATCGTTTTATGAAATATTGAACTTAAATATTTATAATGTAACTCGTTGCCTGAGTTCCACCCAGCCTGGCAGAGATATGGGTTCCACTGAGCACACAGGTAAAAAAAAAAAAGGTTTGTTAATTGTACTGACACCTGTAACTATGCAACTTTAAATAGTTACTTATGTTCTACACCTGCAATGCTTAACAAAATACACATCTACAGTAAACTCTTGAGTGATAAACTGATAATTCAGAGTATACATTTTTTACCCTTAGGGTCACAGTTACACTGAGGATTTTTGTGTGCGACTGAAATTATTACTGCACAGCACTTGACTCGCCACAGTGAGTTCTGCTCTGCGTGGCACACAATAATTGATGCAAATTCAGTTGAAGTCCTAAACTCAGTGCCACAGTGGCTAACAGTGGATTGTGAGATGCAGCCAGAGTAAGAGGCGCAGCACAGGAGACAGGAGAGGCTCTTCAACCCATTGAAGAGTTCATCCTGGTCCCATTACCATGTCACCACAGTGGGGCTGGGGGTTTGCGCTGACCTCGGGAGTACTGGAGGAGCTGGAGGTCTGGGAGAGAGGGGGCCCTGGGACTCAGTGAGCCCGGGATGGAGAGCTCTTCATGGGGTCAGGCAGCCAGCCCGCTTCATACTCATACCTTTAGCAGTCTGAATCGGTGTGAAGAGGCACTTTGTTTCTGGCCCTCTAACATTTCCCTCCCAGATTGCCCGTCTGTTTGCCTGCCTGACTCGTCTGTCTCTCTATTTCATTTTTACATCGCTGTACTTTATTAATAAGAAGGTTGAGAGCAACTGTATATCATATAAATGTAGGCTGTTTTAGCAGAAAGGCAGGAAACTGCCCAGTCACTAGAGGTTTTTAAATCATTGTTAAAGACTCACTTTTTCTCCTTGGCCTTCAAGTCTGTTTGAATGTGAAACTGCTGTGTGTTGCTGTTTTAGCGGTCCAGAACTCATTCTCTATGAGTTGTTTTTCAGGGACATGGACCTGGTCTCACTGCACTGAAATAGCCGATCTACATGCTCACAACGCCTCGCAACGCAAAGCGTTGTGAGCATGTAGATCTGCTATTTTCACAATAAAACTGTGTTATACAAAATGTAATGCCTCGACTTTTAGTACTCGTCAGGGTCGGGGGTCCCCAGTTAAAATATGATTATTTTGGGGGTCGTGGCCTGAAAAGGTTGAGAAACACTGATTTTCAGTCCCTTTAGTTGGGAAAACAAAGTGCTTTTTAGACCAAAGGAACAGACAAAAAACAAATAATGTCCGTAACTATCTATCTATATTTATCTGCAAATATCCCTACTGTATCTGTCTTGTCTTGTCTTGTCTTGTCTTGTCTTGTCTTGTCTTGTCTTGTCTTGTCTTGTCTGTCTGTCTGTGTTTATATGTCCATATCAGAGATTCCGTTAGCCGGTATTTACCGGCCATTGACCGGTAAAATGTTTAATTGGCCGGTAATTATAAAGTCCACCGGCCACCGTGGCCGGCTGGGAAAATGCCTCTTAGGCTATTTTATCATGTAATCTTATTATTCACATAATTATTTGTCTAAAGTAGTAAAGCTACAACCATTAAAACCTATCATAATTTTAAATTTGTATCATGTTCTGTGAGTCTGTCTGACGACAGCGGAGCTCACCGCCACTGCTGCTGCTTCATGCTGCGCTGTAGAGGTGGGACGTTCGCGAACGAATCGAGTCTTTTGATCGGCTCTTTGAAATGAACAATATGATTCGGTTCAAAGTAGGGAGCCGTTCCTGAACAGTGGTGGGAAAACTACGACAGTCTTTTGAACGGCTCTTTGAAAGGAACGGATCCCACAGATCCAGCTTACTTCAAAGAGCCATAAATCCCATCTCTATGCGCTGTGCGCACGCATTGGAAATATCAGAGCTTCAAGCTCACAACAAGTCGAAACGCACAGCACTGTGAGCTTGTATGTCTGCTATTTTAGACGCACACGGACTTACGGAGAAGCATCACGTTTCACAGCTGACAGTTCCAGCACCTTGTAACAATCAGCGCTATACAGCGTGTTTTTAGTGTTATAATCAGAACAGAACTGGGGTTCTTCCAAGGTAATCTAGACCAAGCTGGACCCAGTATAGACGATAATAAAAAGGGACCCGAACTCTGTGGAATCATGGATATTATACAAGCACGCACATGACTTTCTGATCGCATGGATGTGATCCCATCGTGGTCAAAGCAACAGAGGCAAGTCAAGTTAGTAACCTTCCTTGCGCCAACATAACATTAACAAAACAAAACAAATGTTGTGTGTTTGCATATTAAGGTTTAATGAGACGTGAAGCCAAAATCATATAGCCTACTATTAACTTATTAATTTGTAGGCCACTGTGTGGCAGGGCGCGCAAACGGTTCGCTTGAGTTGCGCGCCCACTTTAACCTATTCACTTCTTTTTTGGCAAGCGATACTACTACATAAGTAGGATATTATTTTGTTAACTCAGGAACATTTTGCAATTGCATCTGTGATAAAGAGGAAGGAAGCCCAGCGCTAACATAACATGGTGTATTTATCAGTTGGGTGCACCATGCGACCATGCACATACAGTATCTCATCTGCAAACACGTATGTGACGTTCATTATAATATGGCCGATAAATTAATTGATTGGCCGGTAAAATATAATCCTGCCGGCCAAGGTGGCCGGCCCCAAAAATGCCTAGCGGAAACCCTGGTCCATATATGGAGATCCCTGAAGGCATCAATATGACATCATAGACTGGCCTCCAGGTACTACTATTATGATAATGTGTACTGCAGTACTCTGACAATGGGTACAATGGTATGGCATAACCGGAGAGGTCATCATCATTCCAATGGCACCAGTAAGATTCCCTAATGGGAGATAAGCGACCGTCAGGTCGCATACACAAACTTTAGAAGGCAATCGTAGCGAATCAGGAGCGAGTATGGGGAATGGGACAGATCCATGTTGATGACATGACTTTAGACATGCTGTGTACCGCTTTGTGTGATTTTAGGACAAAATCTGTAGGAGCAGTGTTCAAAAATGTGTTTTGCAGAAATTGGCCTAATGGTGGCGCTAGAAGAGGGTCATGTGAGAAATGAGGGGTGGAGGTTGTGATTTGCCATCCAATTTGCGTGATTTTAGGCAAAAATCTGTAGGAGCAGTGTTAAAAAATTTGTTTTACAAAAATCAGCCTGATGGTGGCGCTAGAAGAGGGGCATGTCAGAAATCAGGGGCGGAGGTTGAGATTCCCATCCAGTTTGCGTGATTTTAGGCCAAAATCTGTAGGAGCAGTGTCCAAAAATGTGTTTTGCAAGAATCGGCCTCATGGTATAGCGTGTTCCCCTCAGGTGTCATTCTCAAATGCATCGCCCTAATAGTCCATACTGTATGACATCCATCCCGACAATGGGATTTGTGTTCAAAATCAATTAAATGTCTGTTTAGTTGTGATGGCAATTTTGACATTTTGAGCTTAATTGAATAACAAGCCGTCCTTGCTGTGAGTCTGTCCTTGGAGAGTGGTGGAGAATGGGGGGTGGGGGACTATCATGCCAAGGCAGGGTAGAGAGCTCTTCAGGGGCAAGCAGCCAACAGCTCTCTCCCCTCTTCAGTTTCCAGACCCTCTGTGTCAAGCTATCCAGAACTCTCTCTCTCTCTCTCTCTCTCTCTGTCTCTCTCTCTCATGCTCTCTCTCAGTCTCTCACCTCTTTCACACATCCTCTCTCCCCTCAGTGACCATTGTAGTACCACTCTATCAGCTGAATAAGCCTAAATGGTGTCACTCAGTTGGAGTGGGCTACAAGCTGACTGTTAATTATGGATTGGCTACATACTGGTTACACACACATGTATGACGGGATCGATCAAAAGCTTACAACACATCACACTTTTGAAATCTTTGAAGATTTCCTCCTACATGCCCCAAATAGGGACACCAGGTTGAAAGTGGTTCATAATAATAAGTGTTTAGTCATTTTAGTTGAAAGGTGAAGGATATGCACATCCCCAGACGTTTTTACGGTGCCGGATCCAAAAGTAAACTATAATGAACAAAAAGAGGCAATGTCCGCACACGTTAAAATGCTCACCCGTCTTTTCTTTATTAATAACCAAACAACGTTTCGCCCAACAGGGCTTTCTCAAGTTCAAGTCTACTACTTGAACTTGAGAAAGCCCTGTTGGGCGAAACGTTGTTTGGTTATTAATAAAGAAAAGACGGGTGAGCATTTTAACGTGTGCGGACATTGCCTCTTTTTGTTCATTATAGTCATTTTAGTTGCTAATCTGTACCATCACACACCAGGTCTCTCCTTATTGCCATTCTTGTCTTTTCTCTATCAGCGTCTCTCTCCCCCCCACTCAGCAAGGATTGACTGGTGAAACAGCGCTCTATGGATTATGTAGTGTATTAAAGCTGAACGGAATAGTATAATAGAGTATTTTTGATTATGCCAAAAGATCATATGCATAACCAAAGGGCAGCTGGGAACGATTTATGCTAATTCCTTAGCATTTATATACGGAGGGGTCTTGTCAATAGTGTGATGACGGAGGAGTTGTCACCTCCAGGTACTGTCACTGGCTTGGAGAGGAAGTGCTGAGCCTGCTGTTTCTACGATAAACCCCCATGCTTGTCCTCTCACCTCTGGTCCTGTACTTAATGCTTAATGCTGTTGCTGCAGTAGTATGGAAGGAGAGGAGTCATTTGGGAAATGGTCATCACCACACCGCATTTGTCATTCGTCTTTGCGTTCTTCCGCTATTACGCTGTCCTCCTCCTTGCTATCTGCTCATCCCTCCCTCAGCTACGGGGTGACGGAGATTTTAATTTGGCTCCTTCCATTATTGACTTGCTCTAGGCTTTATCTTTCTCTCTCTCCTCTCTCTCTCTCTCTCTCGCTCTCTCTCTCTCTCTCTCACTGTCTGTCTGACTTTGTCTGTCACCTTGAACTGACCATCCCTTCACTAATGACACACAGACAGAGAGAGAGAGAGACAGAGACAGAGAGAGAGGGAAAGAGACAGACAGAGAGAGAGAGACAGAGAGAATAATGGAAGAGAAGAAGGTTCTGAGTGAGTGGGTGGAGAGGTGAAGAGAACCTTTTTGGATATGGTTCAGCAGTCACAGGTCACACACGCACGCACCGCTTACACCCGCTAATCTGTCCATGCTCTCCAGACACAAATGAAGACGGGACATCTTTTATCTCCACTACCTGTCTTTCAGATATCAGCCCCCCTCCTCCCCCCTCCACTCATCTAGGGATGGGTCGATACGCGATATTATCGTTTATCGTGATAAAAAACACTCACGATAATCGTATCGTGGAGATTTAATTTATCGTGATATCGTCCTCCGTCATGCATTGTGATCAGTTCACCTTTTATTTGCCGAACTGCATATCCGGTACCACTTAAACCCTCTATAATTGGTAAAAGGTACTTATAATATACGTACTTGATACAGTGACAGTCTTTTTTTTCACTTTATCAAATGTCTTTGCCAAAATAGCCGATCTACAAGCTCACAACACGTCGCGACACGTTATGATCTGCTATTTCTTGGCAATCAGCCGTTCACCTTGCTTGTCTTGTCTATGCATGCACATACTTATCCACAGGGGGATTAGCATAATGTGTGGAGTCGTGGACAGGGTCAGGTTGGCAAGGTCCAGCCCCCGCATTGTGTTAAACACTTTTAAAGGGGTATTTCACTTGAAGACACTTCTTCTGGGGTCATTTTGGGCTTTTGTGTGCAACCCAGACAGTTGCTTGATTCAATATTTAGATGTTTGATGTTCATTTGATCATACGGGCCTCCCTCCTATTAAAGTCCATTCAATTTCAAAGTCCATGTTACCCACGTTAAACTAATTGACTAACTGCAAATGATAACTAGTTCTGGTGACTGGTATTGTCCTTCTAATGCATGAGGCGCCATTCGTTTTTCAATCACCTTTGTTCACAAATTCACTGTATCATCAATGGATACTCATTAGTCACTACCCCAGCCACAATCTGTTCACGCCACTACTACTACTACAGCCAGCCATGCTCTGGTTCAGTATCAAGAGCCAGAACACCAGATTTCTGGTGTTCATGTTTTCCAAGTTTAGCCCAAAGCCACAGGAAGTAAAAATAAAGGGGAAGTCATAATGTTGTTCCAATGTTGTTGTGTGGCCCGTGTGGCCCCACATGGTGGCCCTGACACTGCAGCGTAACACCATTATTAGAACAGTGTGCATGTGAATGTGTAATTAGTCTCACTCACATCAGTGAATAAATGTGCCGCGACCCAGATCGTCAGTGTGTGGGTGTGTGTGTGTCACAGCACACACACATTCAACCGCATGGACGTACGCACACACGCATGCACACACAAACGCAAGCATGCACACACACCCAAAATCCATTCTCTGTAGTCTGTGCTGTCATGGACCCAATCAGAAATCTCTCCTCCTCCTCTCTCTCTGTCTTCCCTGTCTTCCCAACCATCATTGTCTATTTATAAATCATATATTCTTCCCTGACATAATACTGTATTATTATTAACAATTTGATGTACTGTAATAACATCAGTATCTCTCTATCTGTCTTCACCCTAAATCTTCACTTTGAACCTTTGTCTCTTCATTCGCTCTTTCTCTGGACTCAAGGGCATGGTATCCGACTTGCAAGTTGAGGCGATATAGGAAGAGACTTCAAGAGAAAGTTCATATGAACGGCTGCTAGTTTAGCTGTTTTCCCCCCTGCTGGTAGCAAAAAGTATTATGCTCCATTCAAGTGAATGGGTTTTTGCGATAGACCCGCCTCCCCTGTGTCTTGACTGGCTCCCCGGCGGGCATAGTTTTACTGAGGTTAGGGTTATTATTATTATTAAATTGTTTTTATTGAATTTTAATTTTTTACAGATAAACACAAATTCCAACAAATGTCACAGAATTACACAGTACAATAATACATCTAAAAGAAAAGTACAGTAATACAAACCTAAAAATACAAGAAAAAAAAATAATTTGTCCACGAAATGTCACTTGTCATACAACTTGTTCGTCATGAAATTCACCGTCCTATGCCTGAGCATCCCCAGCCGGGAATTTAAGTCTGAAATAGTTCTGCAAACCTTAAAAATCACACCCGTGTGAAGTGGAGCTGTGTGTGTGTGTGTGTGTGTGTGTGTGTGTGTGTGTGTGTGTGTGTGTGTGTGTGTGTGTGTGTGTGTGTGTGTGTGTGTGGATCATGTGTACCGATTTTTGTGACATTTGAAGAAAATATGTAGGAAAAGGAGCAAAAAGTGTGTTTTGGAGAAAATTCAAGATGGCGGAAAATTTATCATGGCGCAAATGGGCGTGGCCTATATGGGGAGATGCGTCATGACCCAAGGAATCCAGGGAAAAAATATTTTTAATTTTCCGACCTACGGTTCAAGAGTTACAGGCCAAAACGTAAAGTGGGGTGTTATAGCGCCACCATGAGGCCAAATGACACAATTATTTTTTATTTAATCCTTGAAATCATTATGAACCTCCTCTCCAAGTCTTGAAACTGTAGCCCCTGTGGTTTGCGAGAGACAAATAATTGAATGTGAGTTTTTGCGATTCCCATTCTAAGTCAATGGGGAAAATTAATTCACTAATAAATTAATATCAATTAAACTATAGAACCTTTCTCTTAGAAAAGTAATAGCCCACGATTCCCGAGTAAGCCGGTCGATTTGACATATGGCGCGAGTGTTTGGTGGCAAAACTGTGGGACTAGTGGCGTGCCGAAGTTTAGGAAGTTCAGGCTACATACACACACACAGACACACAGACACACAGACAGACAGACACACACACAGACCCACACAGCCACGTATAGGGAGCTGCACACAGCTCCAAAAAATCACACTTGTGTGAACTGAGCGGTGGTGTGTGTGTGTGTGTGTGTGTGTGTGTGTGTGTGTGTGTGTGTGTGTGTGTGTGTGTGTGTGTGTGTGTGTGTGTGTGCCCCCTGTGTGTGTGTGTGTGTGTGTGTGTGTGTGTGTGCCCCCTGTGTGTGTTTGTGTGTGAGTGTGCCTGGCCTATGCCTGGCCTATCCTGAACAACAGCGCCCCTCCCTTAACATGTGTGGTCAGAAAAGGTTACTGCAGGCTACATACCCGGAGACAGACAGACAAACAGACAAACAGACAGACAGACCCACACACACGGCCAAAAAAACGACAACCGTCAATCAAATTGAATTCTGGCCAATCACAGAGGGGTTTTCCTAGAACTGATGTGGGATCCATAATAACGCAACTTTGGTGGATGGGGAGCAGCCAATAACATTCAGCTGTGTGTGTGTGGGCGTGTGTGGGGCGGGCGTGCCATATGATGAAATCTCCCTTCCCCACTTTTATCCTCTAATCTCTTCTGCCTTCTCTCTCTTCCTCTCTCCTCTTCATCCATCCCTCTCTTGCTTCCCTTTCTTATCACACCTGCATCCAAGCATCCACCCTCCAATTCATTTTCTGCCTTCTTCCCTCCATCGTTCCTTCCCTCGTCCCTCACTCCCCCCTTTCCTCTCCCTATCCACCCCCCCCTTTCCTCTCTTTTTCTCTCAACCAGAGTAGCAGGGCATCAGGCCAGACAGCGAGATGATTTAGAGAAAACACTCAGGTAGTCAAAGTAAATGCCACTGTGTGAGTAGGCCCCGTGGGAGAGAGAGGGAGAGATTGAGAGTTTTTTTTTTACTATAAGCGTGTGCTGCTCATCCAGATAGATCTCTTTTTTCTTCTTCTCGAAAGTGGCAAACTTTCAGTTACTCCCTTCTCTCTCTCTCTCTCTCTCTCTCTTTCTCTAACTGATAGCTCCCAGAGGTCCGGTACTTGCTGAAACAGTTGTTCTCAGCCATAAGGCAACATCATTAATGGCGCATGCACCACCAACAGCTATCATAACATTATGATCCATAACTACAAAGAGAGAGAGAGAGAGGGGTAGAGGGATAGAGAGAGAGAAAGGGAAGCGAAGTGAGACATAATCACAGCAGACCTCACTGAATTACACTTACGTCTCCCCTCTTCCCCAGCTCCATTCATCGGGGGCTGATCTGAGACAGCCAGCTTCATATGAATTATAGAAATGAGCACATAATAAAGCCATAAATATAATTCTCAAGGAGAGCCACTGAGACACTGGCATCGGCCACAGCTGCACTCCATCTACCAGTCTGATTAACTAACAGCCTATAGCTGTTTTGTATGAGAGAGAGGGCTTGTGCCTAATTTATACCTAGTTGCGCCACGACAATAGCCAAACTACAGGCTCACAACCATAGACAATAAAACAAATATGGACCAAGGGATGGTGACGTCTAACATTGGTTTCTACTGACTCATTTTGAAGCGATAAATGGACGCAACCATGCAGGCCCGAGAGTGCACCTTGCTTTAAGCCGTCCCATGCTTGACCAAAGTGTGTACAGGTATGTCCCTATATGACGTATGAGTAGCGACAGCTGCAATACCGCTGGGTGACCAAGTGGCGCTGTTGAGCAGCCTTCACACCAATGGACAACAGAAGAGTTTAATGGACAACAGAAGAATTCATGTAGTTTAACACTGCTCAAAGGCACCGCTCACTTCACACTGGGTGTGATTTATTTTAATGGATGTGACCATAATGTACAAAAAAAAAACACACACTAAAAAAGATCATCCACTTCAATGGAATGGAATATTCTGGGGAATCATTAATGAGAACGGCAGCATTTTTATTAGTTCCGCATTGGCTTAATTTCCAAGATAGAACACTTGCCGCCTGTTCACAAGCTCACAATACGTCGCACTGCGACGTATTGTGAGCTTGTAGATCAGGCTTAATAGTCTGTGTGAGTGTTTCTATAGGTGTGAGTGTCTCCGTTATTTGCGTCCGCAAGTGATAGAGATACAACAAGTCTCGGTCCCCTATAAAAACACCCTCCATCATAAAACTCTAGTGCTGTTTTAATGCACGTTGATGGAGAATTAAGTCAGCCTGTCTCCTCAATGCACAGGGAAACATATTTACACCTGGTAACATTGTAAACAGCATATTTATTCCTCAATATCATTGCAATGAAGTGGCACGGTTTTTATGAGGGTCTCTTTTCCTCTCCAACTGTAGTAAATAAAGTCTCCTCATTTGCATACCGTAGACTGTATAGAATGAATAACACTTAAAGCTGCCGTGGGTATTATCATTTACAGCTACATGCAGGCCATCCATAAGTTCATTATCATGTGTATGCGAACAGTACTACTACTCACTGAGTACATGCATACATGTACGTGCACATTTTGTGTTGTTCTCAGGGGTGTCGCACCAAATTATGGGCCCTGGGTACAAGGATTCACTGCAGGCCCCCATGAATATTCTTCATAGGGGGAGGGGGTTTAACTCATTTAGACTGGGAACGCATTATTACGCATTATTTTGTGCTTTAACTATCTGCTATTTTTGAAAAATCTTGACAATTCTTTGAAAAAAAGTCTTTGAATATTTCAAATCCTTCTAAGGTTTTTTGAAAAACCTATGTTTATATGTCAGTGGTGCTCAAACCTTTTCATGTGAGGGACCCCCAAAATATTTAGTTCCAGGGACCCCACAGAAGCAAAATTTTAGTTACAAATGTTTGCTTAAAAAATACATGTATTCAAAGGTTTGCACACGTTTTCAAGGCTCCTCAAAAATAGCTTAAAGATGGGGTGCCATGATTTTTTCCCCCTAAATCATGATGGTCAGGTATCATGATTATAGGAGGAAGATTTAAAAAAAAGTGTACAGAAAGTGTTAAAATTGGGTTTTTATATGGCCACACCCACCAGTTCATTAAGTATGCCTTGTTGTTACGTGCAGGGCGTTAACCCAGCTGAGGTTAGCCGCACCCACAGTGTTCGTGAATGGTAAAAAGGGGAGGGGCTTTATGATGTCATTTAATCAGTGTTTTTTGGCTGGGCTTTTTGACTCAGAGGCTTTCAGCTTTCAGGAAGTAACCAAAAATACACAGGGAAGACAAATCTGCACATTATAACCACACCTGGGGGTCTATTAGAGTAATGTTAACTCCATAGACACACACAAAACAAAAAAAGTACAAAACTATGGCACCACCTCTCTATAGTAAGTTATATGACACAGTCAAATCCTCAATGTTTTATACATGTGTAACTCTGGGAGTGTGCAAAAGCGACCAAATGGACCCTCCTACAGTATGGGCCCATTTAGTTCCATTTGTACACTCTCGAGGTTAACGCATAAGGATGAACTGCATCACCTCTGGTCCCCATCTGCAAGACTAGCTTATTAGCTCACCAGCTTCGTGTCCCCGTGCGCGCGCATGTGTGTGTGCATGTGTGTGTGTTGTGGCAGTAGCCACTTTAGCAGCCCATCATCTTGTCTCCATGCTGTTCTCCCCCCAATTTGTTTCTAATGAGCAATGAGCACACTACAGGCACTAATGAAACATGTTTGTGTGTACGTGTGTGAGCGTGCGCGTGTGTGTGGTGTGTGCGCGTGTGTGTGTGTTTGTTTCTGTGTGTGCGTGCGTGCGGTTGTGTGTTTGTGTGCCAGGGTGCTTGTTAGCACAGTGGGTGTGTCCAGTAGGTGTGGTTTAGATAGCATGCATCATGGATAGAAGGCACCAGAGGTGACGGGGTCAGCCCAATTACTTCCTCATCGACAAGAGCAGGCAAAGAGAGATCTCTGCTCTTTGATTCTGCACTTCCAAAGGTTCCTCCGGGCTCAGAGGGGCTGTGCTTATGGCATAGGGGGTCCGCCAAATACCCATTAAATGCTGGGGCTGTTAATTGGAGCATGTTGTTTGGACAAGGAAGCCATCAGCTGCAGGCGTTTGTTATGTGTGTGCGTGTGTATGCGTAGTACGCGCAGCTGTGTGTGTATGTCTGTGTGTGTGTGTGTGTGTGTGTGTGTGTGTGCGTGTCTGGATCCATGTGCTCCAATCATTTTAGTAAGAATGCACATGCATATTTCCTGCACACTATCTTGTGTGTACATGTACATGTGTGTCAGTGTCTATGTTCAAACTGACATACACCGACTGCAAAGTCTGAATAAGCGTAATGATCTCTCCTCTCGCACAAAGAGACAATGTTAAAAGTTGCTGAATATTCTTCGCAATATTTCTTTCCCTTCTTTTCTGCCTTTATTGTCTCCGCCAGGCCGAAGGAATGGCAGAGAATAGCAGGAATAGTCTGACCACTATGTCACACTGAACCACTTTCAACCTGGCATGCTGCCATTGTTTTATTTTGTTCAAAAAATGTAATCTACATGAGCTCATCACAGAGCTTGTACATTGGATATTTAAAAACCGCACACACCGCAGTATCACTTTGACTATTACAGTGAACAGAAATCACATTTAATTCACCGCTATAACTACCTGTGTTTGGCTCTGACGTGGAAAACTGTGTGCATCCACACATCGCTGCTGGCATGCCTCATCTTACTTAATTAGCCATGCTGTGTCCCCGGCTGCCAGTCCATTGTAATGCTTAATTACAGAGCCAAGTGGGGACACTGAGGTTTAAACAATAGGCCGGTACAAAACACACAGGGACGCTGATAGAGACATCAGCAGTCAACCAGGTCTCCGGTATGGAAACCCCCTCTGGGGCTTTACCGTTTTAGCCAAGAGCAGGTCTCTTTAGAAAGGGTAAAGTCATCGTAATGATGATGGTGCATTATAATGGACACTAATACTGTACTGAGAAATTTACCTTTTTTGTCTTGACAAGAAGTTCATTCTGAACATGATACGCGCGTGCACGACACTCTAAGACATGAACACAATCAAAATTGTCATATGATGCGTGTGTGTGTGTGTGTGTGTGCACAGCAAAGCACAGCACAATTTGGTGTGTGAGATGAGGTATTGAGCTGGATAGAACGAGGCAGCTGCTCACTGCGCTCGTTTCACCTGTCATAAAACATAGTCCCTTTATTGGCCCTGGCTGGCCACCGCACGCGTGCACGAACGCACGCACGCACGCACGCACGCACGCACGCACACACACACACACACACCCCACTTAGTGTCGTGTCCCCCTTTAATCCACTACTAACAGAACTATCCCCTGGGTTTAGACATATTGTGATGTGTGTGTGTGTGTGTGTGTGTGTGTGTGTGTGTGTGTGTGTGTGTGTGTGTGTGTGTGTGTGTGTGTGTGTGCGTGTGCGTGTGCGTGTGTGTGTGTGTGTGTTCATGTGTGCAGGGCGGGCCAGGATCAATGCCATGTTGTCAGGAAAGTGCGTATTTAAACTACAAGGCAGTCAAGGGACTGAGAAGACGGAGGCCGGGTGGGAAGGAGGGATGGACATGGAGAGATGTGGGGGATGAACACTTTAATGTCTTTGCTCTGCATGGCTGCTGTTACAGTAACAGTTCCTGCATCCATCCTTTACTTCAGGTGTCTTCAACGTTTTCAGGCCAAGGACCCCTTAGTAGTTGAGCGAAAGACGAAGCAGGGACCCCACAACCTGTTATTAGATTCCATATTGTTTCATCTTTTGACAGCACAGTCATAAGTGTATTTTGGAATCATGTAAATTTGTGTTTTCAGATATTTAACCACTTGAACCATCATTACTTATAAAACTTGACCTTTCACTCTGTACTTAGTCTGCTCTTTTTCCTCTCTACACCAAAGCTCTTTGCCAAAAATAGCCGATCTACAAGCGCAACACAACACCTCGCGCTGCAAGGCTTTGTGAGCTTGTAGATCTGCATTTTTTGGTTAAAGTTCTCAGAATATGGACACTATAGGGTTCAAGTTGTTAATATAAAAAAGGAGAAAAAGGTTTCTATCACACAAAGATTTGGAGGACCCCCTGTAGTAACTCTGAGGACACCCTGCTGAAGACCCCTACTTTACTTGAGCCTTTGGGGAGACGGTTGTCCATGTTGACCAGTGAAGCCTTGAGCCACGTCGCAAACCCACAATGTGAAATCCTGATAATAATATCAATAATAATTGGTGTCACCTTTAGTTGTTGGGGTGTTTGCCAAGTTCATTTGCACACACCTGGAATTTGACCTCTGTATTGACCCATCCTAAATATTAGGAGCAGTTGATGCCATTGCTACAGCCCCCAGGGATCAGTTAGGGCAGCGGTTCTCAACCTTTTCAAGCTGTGTCCCCCAAAAATAATCAAACTTGAACCGGGGATCCTCCAAACAGAGTTGAGTCATTGTGAAAATAGCAGATCTACAACTTTGTAGATTTTCTATTTTCACAATGTTTGCATCTTTCTTACATTATTTGTAATATTTGACCAGTTTTAATAGTATAGTTTGTTGATTACTTTTGACACAGTAATGGTCTTTTTTTCCATTTAAATTTTTTTTTTTTTAGGTATTGAAAATGACTTGAAAAGTCCTTAAATTGTCACTTTATTATCATCTGGGGACCCCCCTTGGGCTCCCGACCCACATGTTGAGAACCTGTTATGGGTCCAGTGCCTTGCTCAGGGACATTTTGACACATAGCCTGGGTGAGCTAGGAGTCTAACCGGCCACTTCCAACTCCCAGACAGCCTCTCTACACATTCAGATACAACCGCCATTAACTCAGAGACTCAGAGACATTTTGTAGACTCTCTTGAGTTACAAATGCATAAACTGAACCAGAAGATTTTTTACCATGCATGCAAATGGGGTTGTATAGTGTTTTTTCATACCGTCCTTCTTTACATTTTAATCTCCTAGATGGAGGGATAGTAGAGACGATTCGATCCCCTTTTTCAATCATGGAGGTTGATTTATTTATTTTAATTTGATGCCATGTTGATATTAAACAAACGAGAAGGAATGCATGCTTAAGCGACCGACCCTAAGAGTCTATGTAGATACTTAAATCGGTTCAATTTAACGCGAAGGAAGGAACGGTTGGAAAGATGGATGCATGGGTTGAGAGGTTGGAGAACAGATTAAAAAAAAGAGAGGCAGATTAAAGAAACAACAACAGGGAGAAAGGAAAAGACAAGGTGTCATTAGACAAGGTGACTCATTGTGTGTCTGTCTTCAGACAGCAGGGAGCCCAGGGGGCAGATAGATAGTAAATAGACCCAGCTTTTCTAATAAGGTAGCCGTAATAGAGAGCCGGCGCTGTGTGCACATAATGCACATATCTGTCTTGCTGGACTGCCTGGCTTTGGCATTGCGCTTTAATGTTCCAATAATCTTGATGCATTAAAGGACCATACCGGCGTCAATGCACGTCGTCGTCTGTTCACAGCTTGGGCCCATGGATCGTACATAAATGCTCAAGTCACTTGAAAATGTTATAGTCAATACAGTCAATGTTGGCGAAACAGTGGTTCTCAATCTTTTCAGGCCGCGACCCCCAAAATAATCATATTTTAACTGGGGACCCCCCACTCTGACGAGCACTAAGAGTTGAAGCATTACATTTTGTATATCACGGTCCTATTGTGAAAATATAGCAGATCTACATGTAGATCTGCTATTTTCACAATTTCTGCCTCTAATATTTAACAATTCAGCCAATGTTTAATTTGTCATTTTAGAGACTTTAGAAACCTGCAGATACCCTCTGTACACTTAATAATTTGGGGACCCCCCTGGGGGTCTCGACCCACTGGGCTAAAAGACAATGCGCGGTCAATACAGTATGTCATAGATTTTCAATCATAAATCAATCTCCACAAAAACTATCATGCAATGATATTTAGTGAGTCCAATTACCTGTCTCAAGCAAGTTTCAACTCGCTCAACTATTCACAACGGTGAGTCTTCAGATATGTTCTGGTCCATGTGGAAAGCCTCCACTGGGCCTGCCAGAGCGTTCCGAAACAAACAGGTGACTTTCAATTACACTACAGTATATATCTTTGAACTCTGACAGTCCATCATTCCAAAAATAATAATTAGGTCCATAGATGAGACATATCAAAATATAAAAAAGAAACAGTTCTTCATTTAAATAATCATTCCATTACCTTTTGAAAGTAACCTTGCCTTGTCTCTCTCTCTCTCTCTCTCTCTCTCTCTCTCTCTCTCTCTCTCTCTCTCTCTCTCTCTCTCTCTCTCTCTCTCTCTCTCTCTCTCTCTCTCACGGTGGTCTATTCTTAGCCTGCTAGCAGGGATCTGCCTTATCAGCTGGATCTTAATTGCTTATCATCTCATTAAGCTGTTCCTGGATGATCTAGCTTCTATTATCACCACCACCATCATCATCATCTTCCATCTCTAATTTCAATCTAACCTGCTTCTAATAATACTGTATGCACCAGCTCTGAAACTTTAAGTACACACACACACACACACACACACACACACACACACGCGCGCGCGCACGCACGCACGCACGCACGCACGCACGCACGCAACGCACGCACGCAACGCACGCAACGCACGTGCATATTGACATTTTTGCCAACAGCAACGATATTAAATGTGCGGGTCCTTGACATGAGAATGTTTGAGATCCACATGGTGTAACAGATAGAGCCATTGTTCTACTCTCACTGTGGATCTTACAGCAGCAGGGTTCTCCATGCGCCCCAGCTCAGCTCCACAGGGCACAGCCTGTGATAGATGTTCCCTTTGGATGGCTGGACACGCTGTGATCAACAACCGGCCTGCAGACACACACACGCATGCACGCACGCACCAACGCACACACACACACACACACACACACACACACACACACACACACACACACTGTACACGCAGACGCACGCACACGCATACCTATTACCTATACACATGCACAAGCAAATTCACATATCGTTGCTGTCGGGCAGAAACCTTATCCTTGTATTTTCACTTTTTGTGTTTTTTTTCCGTAAATTAACATCCTACTTCATAATACTACAGCGTCACACACGACACAAGCATCACAAGTAGCAGATGTACAAGCTCAAAACGCCAAGCGTCGCGTTTTGAGCTTGTAGCTCTGCTACCGTTGCTGGTTTTGAATTTGAATGCTGAAAAATAACGGTTTTTGGACATATCAGGTTTAGACCTGACATGCAGAGAAGATATACAGCACACACACACGTCTGCATAGTCACACATATCTATTCTAAACACATGCATGTTCTGCCTGTATTGTATGTAACTGCATAAACTGTACAGTAACATGCATGCACCAATCACACGCTGAAAAAGATACCCAAAGAAACACACATCCATGCTCACTCATACGCGTGCACGCACGTACGCTTGTATTGCTATACTTGTGTGAACATCAAAATGAAAGTAGCTGAATGTCTAATGATTACCCCGACCTGAATATTGTCCTAATTGTAAGTCTAGGCCAATGTCTGCAAAACATTTCTTAACCATAATACAACCATTTATTAACTGAACAATTTCTCAAATTCTACTTGTTGTGGGGACATTTAGTACAGTAGAAATATACACAAACACACACACGCGCGCGCACACGCACACACACACGCATGTCCTTTCCTCCCAGGTGGGTCTAGCCCCCTGGAACCTCGCCTCACTCCTGAGACGGCACCATCCATCCATTCTTCCCTCCCTCCCTCCCTCCCTCCCTCCCTCTGTGCCTACCACTTTATTTATTTATTCACTCGCTCACGGACGGTTTGTTTTTTAAGCAAGACAAATTGAAAGGAATAAAATTCCCGGGCTTGTACTTGCTGCTGCTCCTATTGCCTTTATGTCAAAAGGCAGCACGCTAGCTTGTGAATCATGGGCACGTTGCAGGTGTGTGTGTGCACATGTGTGTGGTTTGTTGGTCCAACATTGTATCCAGGACTGACAGTTGGCTGGTTTTCAGAGGGCTGGTTAGCTACTTACTGCTACACAACAAAGCAAAGCAAAGTACTGCTAACTACAGTATATATCTACAGATGAGTACTGCCAACTACAGTACAGCATATATCTACAGATATATACTGTACACTAAAGCAATCACCTGGGGGGGGGAATTAAAGTAAAATTAAAGTTCTAGGGATTGTAAAAATTATAATTAAGTAACAAAATGTTTGAGATTGTAGATCGGCTATTTTCCCCACTTTTGCACACCACTCTTTTATGAAGTAGGGCATTCATTTATGAAAAAAAGGGTGCAACGAGGAGATACAAGGTTTCTGACGGACAGCAACAATATCTCTAAAACTACTGGCTGGATTGACTTTTTGGTGCACATTCATGAACCCAGGAAGAAGGCTGCCACTGATTTTGGTGACCTTGCGGCCTTTCCTCTAGCGCCACCGTTAGGCCCAAAAGATTCACATACACATATTTTACTATCAAACAAGATATCTTGAAAGGTACTGTCTGGACTGCCATGGAATTTAGTCTGCAACTTCTGACTCACAGAATGGCCCATCCAGGATGAACACGCACACATTCACGCATGCACGCACCCGCGCACGCACACCAACGCAGCAGCATTACACCTCCTATCTTGAAGTATGTCTCTACCTGGCCACTGAAGACAACAGGCTGAGACAAGCTATTTTCTTCAAGAGGTCAGGTAGGTAAAAAAACACAACAATACTGAGCAACTCTCCTGTGTGTGTGTGTGTGTGTTTGTGTGTGTGTGTGTGTGTGTGTGTGTGTGTGTGCGTGCGTGCGTGCGTGCGTGCGTGCGTGCGTGCGTGCGTGCGTGCGTGTGTGTGTGCTTGCGCGTGTGTGTCTGAGAGCGTAGTTGGATGCGCTGTCACACACTGCTGTCATGTCGCACTGTGTGTCTGCGTGACTGACGGACTGGAAACAGAATCAGAGCATGCGCGCGCGCGCGCGTATGGGTGTGTGTGCATGTGCGTGTGTGTGCGCGCGTGTGTATGTTTGTTTGTGTGTGAAAGAGTGGAAAGAGAATCAAATGGCTGGCGTGAAAGACAAGCTGAGCGGAAGCATCTGGAATAAAGAGAAGGGCACATCAATCATGGTCACAATGCCCCCACATGCACGCAAACGCATACGTGTACACACACATTCTGTACATGCACCACATACAATGTACACTGACACACACACAAACATACATACACACAAAAACCATTAAGAACTAAGTGGCAATGGCAGATGAAACCATGTTTTGTTCCGTTCTATTGTATTCTACCCTGTCCACCTTATTGGTCAGGTTTTGTAATTAAGGATTCTGTGCTGTATTGACCACACACACACAAACACACACACACACACACACACACACACACACACACACACACACACACACACACACACACACACACACACACACACACACACACACGAACAACAACACCAGATTATATCGTTGCACCAAGTCATATTTGGCCCGGCCTTGTAGGGTTGCTGCTGCTTGATGTAAGTTTAAATCAAAGTGCCTCATATCGTCGTTGTCAGATGGAAAGTGGAAACCTTGTATGTCCAAGACCGTTCGTTTTGTATTTCTCATTTTAAAAATGAACTAAACTAGTGAAAATAGCAGGTGCGAGGCGTTGTGTGCTTGTAGATCGGCTGTTTTCAATACTTTTGTGCGACAGCCTTGTATGATGAAGCAGGGCTTTACTTGGTGAAAAAACATACAAATTTGAAACTTGGAGATACGAGGTTTCTGCCTGACAGTGACGATATGTTGCTCTCTCTCTGCTGGTGTTCTCTCTGGTGTTGGTGTCACCAGAAAGAGGCAAATTGGAAACATCTGCCGATCAATTAACCCCATCGCTGTCGTGATCCTGACATTTTAGTTGAACAATGAATTGTCGCAAAAATAATTGTGATTTATGATTTAATTGTGTTTTGGGCATTGAACATTGGAACATATTAATAACAATTACATTTCTGTTTGACTTTTAAGGATTTGTACAGCTGCTATGTCCACTACTTTTGGAAAAGGTTTGAAAATGTATGAAAATCTTTCAACATGGAAACGACTATGACGAATAATTGCGATTATCTCAAATAATTGCGATTCGGCGATTATGTAATAACCGTGACGGGCCTATAACTAACCCTGGAACTGCTCCCGTAAGCCCCTCCCCCCCATCTCCACGCACAGCAGAGCCCAAATCACAAACCTCCGTCGCGGTCACCTTCGCAACCTTGCGGATCCTTGCAGTTCTCTGTATTTCACCAATATCCAAACAGATATACATTGTGTAGCATTTAAGCCAACAGTTTCTAGCCCTATACAGTATATAGCAGGGTTCCCCAATTAGTTTTCCCCAAGGGCCGAATTATGTCTAGGCTACCAAGCCGAGGGCCACAACATTGCAGGGGGCGACGGCGGCATTCCCACTACTCCAGCGACTGCGACAGTTCAGATATCGTCGTTGTCGGGTGAAAATCTTGTATGTCCAAAACCGTTCGTTTTGAGTTTATCATTTAAAAAATGATTTAAACTAGTGAAAACAGCCGATCTACAAGCACACAACGCCTCGCGGTGCGAGGCGTTGTGTGCTTGTAGATCTGCTGTTTTCACTACTTTTGTGCGACAGCCTTGTATGATTTGTGAAAGAACGTACAAATTTGGAGACACGAGATTTCCGCCCAACAACGACAATATACTAGTGTTGTTGCTGCTCTTATACAGTACCACCATTATTACTGGGGTTGGTGGGGGCCAGACAGTAGCCCTATTGGGGAACCCTGATTTATGCCAACAGTTTCTAGCCCTATAGTATATAGCAATGGCACAGCAACACGCTGTGCCCCGCACTCTAACCGGTGTGAACTCAGGATGGATCAGAGTCCATCTCGTCATACATCATAGTTTGCGGTTGGCAGAGTCTTGTCTGACTTGAACCAAGGTGTTCTGGTACACCGGTCACTCCGTCTCTCCCTGTTGTCCTGCATGGCCGGTGTGCAAAGCCTGATTCATGTGAGCCTGATTTATGTCTTCGGTGCGTGCATTGGTGTAAAGTAACTAAGTACATGTACTCAAGTACTGTACTTAAGTACGATGTTGAGGTACTTTTACTCTACTGGAGTATTTCCCATTTTCAGTACTTTTACTTCTACTCCACTACATCTCGGAGGCAAATATTATACTTTTACTCCACTACAATTATTTGAAAACTTAGGTTACTAGTTACTTCGTAGACTTTGATTATTATTACAAAACATACTTTAACAACTTCCATTACGGCCATTTGAAAATAGCCGATCTCCAAGCTCACAATGCGTCGTGATGCGAAGCATTGTGAGCTTGTAGATTTGCTATTTTCAAAAGATTTTTATACATTAGAAAATGTAAATGGGACATTCTGCATAATGAATACTTTCTACGTTTGGTACTTTAAGTACATTTTGATTCCAATACTTTTGTACTTTTTCCGACACAGGTTGCGTGCAGTGTCCCGCATAAAAGAAATAGCCAATTTACAAGTTGACAATGTGACACAGCATAAGGCCAATATGATGTGTTGCGCATAATGCTATTGTAACTAACTGCACGTAATGCGGGACCAAAGAAAAAACGACATAAGAGCATGGATTCTTGAATTGTATAAGAGAACCAGAGAGAAAGGGAGAAAAAGAGAGAGAAAGAGAGAGAAGAGAGAGAAAGCCCTGGAGTGTAACTCAATAAAGGAGGAAGTGTCACATTGACAAATGTAACACAGTGTGATCTATTAGTTATACCAGACTATGTTAAACAGCTGCTCTTGTGTTTGTGGATTGACTCGCACACACACACACGCACAGAAACACAAGCCATCCCGCACGCATACGTTTGTGTACAAATGCATGTGCATACGGTATATGCTTGCGTATACGCACTTTTTTCACAAGCACAAGTACAGGCACACAGCACCTCACACATTAGGCCTCTATCACTGATCATCACCTATGGAGAGCAGACGACACCCAAGACAAGCTTGTTTTCTGACAGAGAAAGGCGGCCAGTTTAATTTAGTCCAGGGGGGGTCTCTCTCTCTCTCTCCCTCTCTCTCTAGGAACAAACAAATATTTGTCCTCATTACTAATTAAACAGCAACCAGAGAAAAGTGCACAGAGGGCATACGCACACACGTGCGCACACACACACACACACACACTCTTGTCCCTCCTGTCCTCATGCTTGCACTATCCCCACAAAAATGAAGCAAAAAAGGGCTGTGTGTGTGTGTGTGTGTGTGTGTGTGTGTGTGTGTGTGTGTGTGTGTGTGTGTGTGTGTGTGTGTGTGTGTGTGTTTGTGTGATTTATGAGCAGTGTTGCATGGTTGCTGTTGTAGCATCCACCTGTAAGCTATTCATAAAGCAAGCAGCTGAATAATGAATGTGTGTTGTCTGGGGCTGCATGGGCCCGACCCTGGTGGCTGTTCTAAATGAATAGGAATTAGTGGGCTGCAGTGTGTGTGTGTGTGTGTGTGTGTGTGTGTGTGTGTGTGTGTGTGTGTGTGTGTGTGTGTGTGTGTGTGTGTGTGTGTGTGTGTGTGTGTGTGTGTGGTTATTGTATATAGGCACTGGGGACAGCCATTTATCAGGCATCCTCCATGTTGGTAAGGGGTGTGTATAGTGGTTGTGGGCAGTACCCGTATGAGTGTGTGCATTATGTTTATCCGTGAGTTCACACAGTCGCATGCGGATTTTCAACTACCGTTTAAAAATGCACCTCTTCATCCTTTCATTTGGGTGTGTGTGTGTGTGTGTGTGTGTGTGTGTGCGTGCGTGCGTGCGTGCGTGCGTGCGTGCGTGCGTGCGTGCGCATGAGTGTGTGAGATGTTAAGGGGCACACCAAGGCCAAGCCTGTTAAGCGTCATATCACTGGAAAGAATGTTTAAACTAGAATGTTTAATTCCCAACTATCAAAACAGGTCCAGTGATGCCAGAGTACAAGAGTAAAATAGTTTGTTTTATTTAGCCTATAGAATATAAGCCAAGGCAACTTTATTTGTATAGCACATTTCTACAACAAGGCAATTCAATGTTGAAAACAGAGAAAAAAATTGTACAGCATACAGCACTGCACTGTAACAGCATTCAAACACAACAGTTGTGTCACTTTGCAGTATAAATGGGACTGTGGACTGTTCATGAGCTCCTTGTCAACCGTATTTAATAACATTCAATTAACCAATTAATTCATATTCTGGCCATGATATTAGAGGGGAA
>NC_137814.1:41093755-41098755 GCF_963921795.1 Nannobrachium achirus | reverse complement strand
AGATGAGATACTGTATGTGCATGGTCGCATGGTGCACCCAACTGATAAATACACCATGTTATGTTAGCGCTGGGCTTCCTTCCTCTTTATCACAGATGCAATTGCAAAATGTTCCTGAGTTAACAAAATAATATCCTACTTATGTAGTAGTATCGCTTGCCAAAAAAGAAGTGAATAGGTTAAAGTGGGCGCGCAACTCAAGCGAACCGTTTGCGCGCCCTGCCACACAGTGGCCTACAAATTAATAAGTTAATAGTAGGCTATATGATTTTGGCTTCACGTCTCATTAAACCTTAATATGCAAACACACAACATTTGTTTTGTTTTGTTAATGTTATGTTGGCGCAAGGAAGGTTACTAACTTGACTTGCCTCTGTTGCTTTGACCACGATGGGATCACATCCATGCGATCAGAAAGTCATGTGCGTGCTTGTATAATATCCATGATTCCACAGAGTTCGGGTCCCTTTTTATTATCGTCTATACTGGGTCCAGCTTGGTCTAGATTACCTTGGAAGAACCCCAGTTCTGTTCTGATTATAACACTAAAAACACGCTGTATAGCGCTGATTGTTACAAGGTGCTGGAACTGTCAGCTGTGAAACGTGATGCTTCTCCGTAAGTCCGTGTGCGTCTAAAATAGCAGACATACAAGCTCACAGTGCTGTGCGTTTCGACTTGTTGTGAGCTTGAAGCTCTGATATTTCCAATGCGTGCGCACAGCGCATAGAGATGGGATTTATGGCTCTTTGAAGTAAGCTGGATCTGTGGGATCCGTTCCTTTCAAAGAGCCGTTCAAAAGACTGTCGTAGTTTTCCCACCACTGTTCAGGAACGGCTCCCTACTTTGAACCGAATCATATTGTTCATTTCAAAGAGCCGATCAAAAGACTCGATTCGTTCGCGAACGTCCCACCTCTACAGCGCAGCATGAAGCAGCAGCAGTGGCGGTGAGCTCCGCTGTCGTCAGACAGACTCACAGAACATGATACAAATTTAAAATTATGATAGGTTTTAATGGTTGTAGCTTTACTACTTTAGACAAATAATTATGTGAATAATAAGATTACATGATAAAATAGCCTAAGAGGCATTTTCCCAGCCGGCCACGGTGGCCGGTGGACTTTATAATTACCGGCCAATTAAACATTTTACCGGTCAATGGCCGGTAAATACCGGCTAACGGAATCTCTGGTGTGGAGATGTTTTGTTCCCTTTAAATCCTATATACTTGGTTGTACATCAAAGATAAAATAATCAATCTATAAGCAAAGCAATGCGTTGTGATCACTGATCTTGTCTATCTGCTATTTTACCCTGTTCTCCCTGGTTACATGCTGCCGTTCAGACATCCCCCGGCCCATTCAGACACTATGGAAGTGTTGCCACTCAGACAATTAGAAGTCGATATCTGAATGGCAGCATGTCTGAATGGAGAGCAGTGACCGTTCTTTCTTAAATGTTCGCCTATTTCTGTGCTGAATGTTCACCCATCCATGCCCAGATGCCCAGAATCAGGACAGTAGGGTTCATGTGGTTGAGGACAGGAAATTCAAATAATGTGCAAACAGTACCAATGTTATAATTAAACTAAAGTAAGCTAAATATACAATTCAGAAAATGGCATTTGAACAGCTAAATCCAGCCCGACCAAACATTCATAAATCATGCAGTAAATAACATTTAGTGAGGAAATTCACACTGCTAAACTCACCCTAGCTCTGTATAAACAAAAATATAAATTCTTATATCATCAATATCTTACAATAAATGCGAGACATCTCTGCGCTCGTTAAATAACTGCACCTCTCGCCTCCATATGCATGTATAGTAGGATAGGAGGAGAATGGAGATATGATATGTCATTGGTTACACATTTCACTGGATTTAACGAAGCTCACACAATTTGTGAGGGTTGTTTTTGTGTGGATTTTTCCACCCGGTGCAAATTAGTACAGGCAGGCCATAATATAAGAAAGATAGATTGTCTATGGGTCACAAAAATGACAAGAGAATCAAGAAATAATCAAAACGTATAGCCTAGAGTCTAGGTTAACCAGTCACACAATAATTACTCCAAGAAATCCAAGACGACCTTGAATAATCAAGGTCTTTACGTCTCTAGCCAACTCTATATGTTCTCATTCTACAACAGCACCACACCTGTATTATCATAGCGTCACTGTCGGGCAGAAACCTTGTATCTCCAAGTTTCAAATTTGTAAAATCTTTCGCAAAGAAAAGCCCTGCTTCATCATACAAGGCCGTTGCACAAAAGTACAAGCACCATTTTCTAACTGTCAAGTTTGTTTTGTGATGTAAATTGTGTTTTCTATGGACTTTTCTTTAGTTTTATCCTTGATCTGCTGTAACTATATCATTGTAAGGTTATTTTGCTTTACAAATAAACTAAACTAAACTCAAACTAAACTCTACAGCTTTGGGTTTGAATATAACATATTTTTGGGGGGCGTTGACGACTTAACGGTGATGCTCTGGTAGAGGTGAACCAATATTCCACCTCACCTCAAAAACACCATCGTTCACAGCTGAATTCTCTCGCTTTACTCTCAACAGCTCAACAACTGCATTCACACCGGGCTCTGATGCCAAACAACTACCCGACTTTCACCTTTTCTCTTGTTTTTGTTGTTTTGTTTTTTTTGCCCGTTCCTTATCACAGGACACTCGTTTGACATTGATTTCTCCCCATCCCCCCCACCTTTTACTTTTTCATCCAGTCTTTCTCATTCTCATTTCTTTTCATCTGTCTCTGTTGTTACCTCAATTTGTCTCCTACACCACTCACCCTCTTTCCCCTCCCCTTGTCTCTACCCCTCTCTCTCCCCCTACCCTCCTTGTTGTCATGAGAAGGCCATTGCTGTCGGGGAAGTTTTTCCAACCTCCTCATGCTTTCATTTCTCATCACTCCCCACCCTTGTCTCCACTGTTCTCCTCCTGCCGTCCATCTTACCCCACCCCCACCCCCACCCCTCTCTCTCTCTCTCTCTCTCTCTCTCCCACTCTCTCTCTGTCTTGACCGTCCAGAGAGCGAGATGCATTTGTTCAATACCTCCAGCAAACAGATTAGCGAGCTCTTATCTGCGACAGGGAGACGGTGATAATGGTTTTCACCACATCTCTTCTCTGCCACAGATTAAAATGGGCCAGGTCGCACGGTCGACCACCACGCGCAGGCGTGAACACACACACACACATGCGCAGGCGCACGCACGCACGCAAACCCATTGTGCACACACACACACACACACACACATACGTATATACTGTATATAGATACACGTCCACGTAAGCAACCACCAGTGGTGGAAAAGTAACTAAGTACATTTACTTACAGTAAGTACTGTACTTAAGTACCATTTTGAGGTATTTGTACTTTACTTGAGTATGTCCAATTCCCAATACTTTTACGTCTACTTCACTACATCTCGGATGCAAATATTACTTACCAAATGACCAAATATTACATTTTACTCCACTACAATTATTTGAAAACTTTAGTTACTAGATACTTTGCAGATATAAATGATTATATTATAAAACATACATTAATCCACTTTAGCCCTATTTTATACCCAGGCTATTTGAAAATAGCCGAGCTTGTAGATCGGCTATTGTAGACATTTTAAATTTCCTGACTTTTACTTATAACAGAGTCATTCTATAATGCTGTATTGATACTTTTACTTGAGTAAAAAAAATGGTAATTTTTCCACCACTGGCAACCACAGACATGTACACAAAAAGACCCTGACTGTAGTAGATGTACACACATCTAAGAAGTGATGTCAACAGCGCACACACACACACACACACACACACACACACACACACACACACACACACACACACACACACACACACACACACACACACACACACACACACACACACACACACACACACACACACACACACACACACACACACACACACAGCGTAACACCAGCGTATTAGCAATCTTTTTTCCCCTCTTCTCCTCTCCCTGTCTCTGTGCTTGCCATTGGATTTCCTGTCCAATCTATTGTTGCAAGCGGGGCCTAAAGATACAAGGTGAAGTCACTTTCAATCTGATAGGCCATTGTTTTGGCGTTGACATGCACACGCACGTGCGCACGCACGCATGAACACTCACACACAGACACACCTACATGTGCACACCAAGGTGACAAGCAGCTGGGGCAAAGCCACAATCAATGGCAAAATAGGAAATCAGTTGGTGTGTTTGCACGCATGTGTGTGTGTGTGTGTGTGTGTGTGTGTGTGTGTGTGTGTGTGTGTGTGTGTGTGTGTGTGTGTGTGTGTGTGTGTGTGTGTGTGTGTGTGTGTCTGGGTGTGTGTGTGAGAGAGAGAGAGAGAGAGAGAGAGAGAGAGAGAGAGACATTGGAGCATGTATACTACCTCCTTCCTCCTATGCATTCGTCAGCATCCATAATATCAATGACAGCTCGCATTCTGCCAACTAGATGCCGTGTGATTGACTACTACACTAATAAACATGACAATTATACACAACCTGATGACTTCATCTATACGTCCTGATCCAAGGATTGTATTATTATCATTATCCAGGCCAGGCACAATGGCACATAAGCAGCCTGCAGTGCATCGCGGGTTCGAGTCCTGTTCCCGATGATCTTTACTGCATGTCTCTCCCTGTCTATCTCCACTTTGAACTATAAATAAAGGCAGAAAAGCCCAAGAAATATCAAAAGAAAAAAAAAAGAAAAAAAAAAGAATAACCTACTGAACATACTGCAATGTTGTAGGCCAACCCTGGTGATGTTGATGATGTTGATGATGATGTTAGTTGTTGCTTCCTCTTCATTGTCTTTGCTTCACAGTATTGAGCCAGGGTGGTTTTGTGTGTCGCCGGCCCGCTGGTGGCAGCACTGCTTGCTGCTACTGAAGACGGACCTGAGCGGCATCTTCCCAGGAGACGGTGAGGGACGAAGAGATCTCGCTCGCAGGCAACATTAT
>NC_137814.1:41061255-41088755 GCF_963921795.1 Nannobrachium achirus | reverse complement strand
ATGAAGAACTATGTGGTGGGGGGGATGTACGAGGCCTGTGTGTGTGTGTGTGTGTGTGTGTGTGTGTGTGTGTGTGTGTGTGTGTGTGTGTGTGTGTGTGTGTGTGTACAGGGCCAGCGGGGGGCTGGTTGGGGACAGAGCAGTCTTGTGGAGGGCCGTGTCTCATCCTGCCTGCTAATTAATAACCATTTGGTGCAAAATGGCAGCTGACAGAATGAGAAAGAGGAGAGAGAGGGAGGCTGCCTGCCTAATGCTTCTGGACTGAGACCACATCCAGACATTCCGTCTCTCTCTCTCACACACACACGATGTTGTCCGCGCGCACACGCACAACATCGTTGTGTGGGACCTGACTGTGTGGGAATGTAATGAGACACAGAGAGGTAACTGTGAGGTGGTGTGTGGGGAAAGTGTGTGGACATGGACAACACAGGTGATTAATGTGTCCCTTTCTGTCCATCTCTCTCTCTCTGCTTGCTCTCTCTCTGCTCTCTCTCTCTCTCTCTCTCTCTCTCTCTCTCTCTCTCTCTCTCTCTCTCTCTCTCTCTCTCACAGTCTGCCCTGTTTCTCTCTAACAGTGGGTCCCAAAACTACACTTTGAGAACTACTGCCTAACAAAGTGATATATGTATGATTTCCTTGAATAAGTAGTCATAGTTTTAGTTTCATAGGGCTGCAATGTAACTGATAATGGTGGGTCAGCTATCCATATACCGGGTTAAAATACACGTTAGTTTTGCATTAGAGTAATCGATTACTTGTTACTTTTTTGCTTAGTTACATTTAAGACCTAAATTTCCCTGTTCCTTCTGTCGCCACAAAGGAAAATCCATTCGACGCATTTGCGATGTTGACGGTACTACTTTTCTAAGTGGGTAATACTGTAACCTATTTTGTAAAATCAACTTGGATTTAAAAATAAAGTTATTCTGTTCACCCAGAGAAGTCATTGTTTCTCTAAAATAAAGTACTCATTACAAAGTCGCAGTGGTGCACTTCTTGCAGCTACTAAATAATTTCTGTCAGAACAGCTATTGAGATGTAAACCAACAAGCCAGAACACATTATTCTTTACTTTTATGAAGAACCAGAAGAATGAAATGTATCATAAGATTACAGTTGTAAAAGCCAAAATTATACTTATAGTAAGAGTTACAACAGGGAAAGAGAGAATAGAAAAGAAAGGAAGACCCATAGAAATAATAGGAAGGCACAGTCAATTCAAATATCGTCACTGTCGGGCAGAAACCTCGTATCTCCAAGTTTCAAATTTGTACTTTTGTTCACCAAGCAAAGCCCCTGCTTCATCACACAAGGCCATCGCACAAAAGTAGTGAAAACAGCCGATCTACAAGCACACAACGCCTCGCGTTGCGAGGCAGTGTGTGCTTGTAGATCTGCTTTTTTCACTAGTTTAGTTCATTTTTAAAATGATAAATACAAAACGAACGGTCTTGGACATACAAGGTTTCCACCCGACAACGACGATATACAAAGTCCAGTGTAAACAAGGTACATGATAAAAAAAAAAGTGCAATGGACAGGTGGCACTACGGAAGGCAGGAATACTTCTTGTAACGGTTGAAAAACATATCCAGCATGTACTGTAAAAAAGCAGCAGGTGTATGAAATCATAGTATGGCGTGCATGGTTAGTATCATGTGCATGCATGGTTATTTTGGACATGTAGTGTCAACAGGAGGAGGAACAGCTTCATCTATCTGCAGTACTACTTTCACCACTGACTGCCTCTCAGTGCCTTGTCATTTCCCCACACAGCTGTATCCTGGGCTCGGCACTGTATTCCATATAACCAAAACAAGCAGATTATTTTGGTCTGCGAGAGTTTCCAATGGAAGGGAAGTTTGGTGGCGTGATACAAGAAGTGACAATCAGTTGTGTGTGTGTGTGTGATCTGGGAGAAAGAAATGAAAACAATCCTGGGCGCTCGACAGAGGAAACACATGCGTGTGCACGTGCACGCGCGCGCACACACACACACACACACACACACACACACACACACACACACACACACACACACACACACACACACACACACACACACACACACACACACACACACACACACACACACACACACACAGCAAGCACAGTACCCAACCAAACAGACACATACATACTGTACCAAAACAAACACATACACACACAAATTACACATGCATGCACATAGTCAAATATGCAAGAATGCACACTACGCATACAGCTTTGTCTAAAAAAAAGTGGATATTGATATTATTTTCCGTAATTCTGTAAAATATTTCACTGCGCATGCAGTGAAATATTCAAAACCTTTTTTTGTTTTAATTTAGATTTATATGGGATGCAGCTCATGAAAATCAAAAATCCATATCTCAAAATATTTCTTTCTTCTAGAGTTTCTTTATACAGTGCATTACATTCACCCATTCACACACCGATGGTAGAGGCAGACCATGCAAGGCACAGTCTCACATGGTCATCGGGAGCAGTTAGGGGCTCAGTGTTTTGCTCAAGGACACCGATACTAATACACACTTCATCCAACCTCCGAATTTAGTTTGAACAGGCTAGGCAATAAGAACAAAATGGCATCATTCAGAACTTCGGCAGTGTCTGTCAGAACTTTGTTCAGTTGACCTTCGATGTTCTGACTATCTGAACAAAGTTCTGACGGAACATTGTGTGATTATATAGTTTTATTTCTGCTGTCTGTCAGCAACGCAACATGGACTGTTTTGAAGAAAGCTTGGCTGCGGATAATCCCCATGTACTGAGCCTCTGTCCCTCATTGTTCTCCACACCGGCACCATGGTCAGAAAATAAACAATATATCTATTGTAGCACTCTGTGTCCTTTTTAAATGATGTCAAAGCATATCGGAGATGATGAAAATAACACTGCACTGTAGTGGAGTAATTATTTGTCTTTGAAATGTAGTGGAGTAGAAATAATGAGTATATACAAATCCACACATTCAAGTACAGATACAAAAAAACGTACTAAGTAGAGTGCTACTGTCCACCGGTGACAGCCATAACACTGTGCAAACAGATAAATGAAGACAATGCTAATGTAAAATGAATGGCAATGAGCAGTCTTGTTGCCTCACACATTAGATTCCAGCCACTGACCTATTATTAGAATTCAATGCGCAATAAAACAAGCTTTGTGTGAAAATGTTGCCCTGTGCTGTTTGAATGGCCAGAGGAACGGCTCAGGAATCTATTAGCCTCTGGCTCTAAATGGCTTGTTGCTTTTACACACCCAGGCTCTGGAGTGCAAGCCACTCTCTCTTTGTAATTAGTGCTGCATTTCTGCCAAGAACCGCTGGCTCACTCAACACACACGCACGCACACAACACGCTTGCACGGACACACACACACACACACACACACACACAACACACACACACACACACACACACACACAAACAAACACAAACACCTATACCCCGCTCACAAACGAACACATACACTCTCAAACAATTAGTGTGTTTTACGCGATAATGAAATTATGTAAATGGCGGAAGAGTCCAAGAGTCCGGGCGCTTACTCATTCAATTCAAACAGGTTCAGGGCCCATTACCATATTTTGAAACATCTGACTTAATTAGGCCGACATGGAGGACCTGGTGGGACCTGGGGAGAGGGATGAGAGAGAGGAGGGAGACAAAGACTTTTAACGGCATCCATTCGCCTCATAAAGAGGTTATTAAGAGTCGAGGCAGAAGATGGCCCCTAATGATGTGTTGGGGAAATTAGGACGATCAAACATTAAAAGCCAGGCCCCCCTCCTGTAGGCAGAGAGCAGCCAAATGGGTCAATTAGAGAGGCATTATTCTCTCTCTCTCTCTCTCTCTCTCTCTCTCTCTCTCTCTCTCTCTCTCTCTCTCTCTCTCTCTCTCTCTCTCTCTAAGCGAGAGAAACAAGTGGGAGCTGATCTGCATAAACTGTTTATCAAGATGGACATGTCTACTTAGGGAATGGCTGCACTGAAATAGCTCATCCACCAAACTAGGAGGAAGACTCTTTGCGTGTGCGGCGCGTGTGTGTGTGTACTGTATTTCAGTGTATGCATGTGAGACACCTAAGAACAGGTCTGAATGGGAGTTTGTGAGCGTGCGTGCGTGCATGCGCACGTGCGTGTGTATGTATGTAGGCTACAGGGTATGTGTGCATGTGGGTGTGCGTGTGTAGTGCTCACATTGGTCTTTGAAAGTAAAAGCAGAGGGGGGGGGGGGGGGTATTAGCAGTCCTCAGTCAAGAAGTAATTCAGTATCACCCACATAATGTCCTGCTCATAAATTAGAATAACCGAATTAACGGGGCAAAGCCCTCCAAATCGCTGGGAATAAAGTACACACGCACATCAAGAGTAGATGAGAAGAGTAATGTGCCTGGCAGAGGGTCTACTTACTGTAAATTGTCATTTTATCTCCCCTTTACTGTGGTTTTACCTAAGAGTCAGCCCATCGCAGTAGCAGTGTATATTCAGTTAATTGCCACAGCATAAAATGTAGTTAACTCCAAACTTCAATGAAGGCATAAATCCTCCGGCCTGGCGCTGGTGCTTTTCACAGAGTGTTTGCTGTGGTGCTGGTGAAAGAGTGCGTATTCAAAACAATTAACGCAAGGCGACATGCAGTCTCTCTCTCTCCCTCTCCTTCCTATTCTCTTGTTCCCTCTTCTGTATACAGTATGTATGTAGGGATGGACGATATGAAAATGTCATATCACGATTATTGTGACCAAAGAAATCTTGATTTACCATATTATCGTGATAATAAAAATTTCCCCAACATCCATTATCCAGGGGCGGAACATTTGCCAAAATATAGCAGATCTACAAGCTCACAACGCGTCGCAGCGCGACGTGTTGTGAGCTTGTAGATCGGCTATTTTTTGGCAAAGACAATTGTTAGACAGTGAAAAAAGACTGTATCAAGTACGTATAGTATAAGTACTTTTGACCAATTATGGAGGGTTTAAGCGGTACCGGATATGACAAATAAAAGGCGAATTGATCCCAGTGCATGAGTTATATCACGATGAATTAAATCTCCACGATACGATTATCCTGAGTGTTTTTTTATCACGATATACGATAGTATCGCGTATCGTCCCATCCCCTATATGTATGCATGTGTGTACTTACTGCATGTATCTGTATCAATCAATGTGTCCAACTCCTTTGACTCCATGGTCTCTCTGGCAGGTCTTCCATTTGGGAAAACCTGAGGGAAAGAGCAACGGAGAGATAGTGAGAGAATGCAAGAGAGAGAGAGGGAGTGAGAGAGAGAGCATAAAGTGTGTGTGAGGGGAGAAACTGTAATTCTTGCAGAGGGTTTTCAAATGAATTAGCTCTTAGCCTGCACGGGGTTAGGCTAACATATTAGAATTTCCCATCTGCTCGTCCTAAATCATCAGCGAGTCCGTGCAGCGCAAAGGGCACGCTGCTCATCTCTCACACGCCGACAGATTACATTACTGAGCAATATACCTTTATTTCCTCCATTTTAATCCTCGGCAGGCCAGAGCAGCCGGTAATAAGGCATTGATGTGCATATGTGCAGGCACACGCACGCACGCACACACACACCCATGCACGCACTCAAGCACGCGCGCGCGTACAAACACACAGATGCTGACATACACGGATGCCGAGTTGCTGACATGCATGTGTAGTGTACACAATGCATACTGTAGTATGGCTTCATTTGTGGATCCCAAAATTATTGACAGCAGGTTACGTCAATCGTCTATGATAAAATGCAAGTTATATTTTATTATATATTTTGTAAATATACAATTAGAGTAGATCATGTCATTATGTAAAATGACCCAAGTTAGCCTACTGGCAGTGTGCACAAGAAATTTGGTCTGTCGAGTGGTTTATGGCATTAGCTTATGACAAACACGCTGACAGACACAGCCAGACGAACAGAACGACCCTCTTTTAGACAGCAATTCTCCTACATGGGGCGCCGGTAGCGGAGTGGCTATAGTGTGTGCCAACGGTGACGCAATTGTAGTCCTTAGCGGCCATATTTTGGGTCAAAACACAGGTGTTTCAATTGTTTGATTGCATAGAACTAATGCTCTACTCCATACATGGGCAACTGGCGGCCCGGGGGCCACATGCGGCCCCCACCTTCACTAAATGCGGCCCGCTGGAATACTGATACATTATTGATTTCAGCTGTTACAGTCCAAACATAAATTGCTTTAATTCCTTCAGTCTATATAGTATAGTAGTAGTATTACAATGTATATATTTTTTTTATGTCCAATGTATTTGTATTTAAGTTTATAAAGTTAACATGAGTATATAACTAAATGTGTTTGAAATTAAATCAAAATGTTACATTTCAGGATTCCAATTAAAAAATAACAAAAAAGTTATTCAGGATTCCAATTCAAAAGAAGCAAAAATAGCCGATCTACAAGCTCAAAACACATCACAGCGCGATGCGTTTTGAGCTTGTAGAGCTGCTATTTTTGCTTCTTTTGTATGAGATTAGAATGACAAAGTAGAACGTCAATATGCAATGTGGCCCTCTGGAGTGAAGGTGGAAATATAGTGGCCCTCTCCGTCATCAAAGTTGCCCACCCCTGCTCTACTCCAATCAGAACACCTGTGTAAGGCTGTGTTGACCCAAGAAATGGCCTAGCACATAGGCTTTGATATCTGACAGCGTTTACCCGGTTTGATTCCATAGCCCACTGTTCTAAATCCAGGCCTGGATAACATAAATTAAACATAACTAAAGGCAACTCTAGGGCCGGAAGTCACATCATTCCTCTTGGCTTAAGGCAACCTTGCCTTATAGATGGGGTGCCATGATTTTTCCAAAAAGGTGTACAGAAAGTGTTAAAGTTATGTTTATATGTGGCCACACCCACCAGTTCATTAATTATGCCTGGTTGTCAGGTGGGAAGTTAGCCACACCCACAGTGTTTGGGTGTATGGTAAAAGGGGAGGGGATATGATGAAAATAGCATATCCACTCCACTAAAGTTTGCAAAGCGGCGCAATATGACACGTGATCTGCTATTTGCACTAGTTTGGGTCCTGGGCAAACGTCTAATTTATCTTTTGGGTCTTGAGCTAAAAAGTTTGGGAACCACTTCGCTAGCCTGTCTCTCTCCACTGTGGGTTCAAATAAAGGCAGCAAACCCCCAAAACTATGTAAAAAAAAAGCTTCTATCTACATGGATGTGCACATGGATGAATGCATACAGCAGCTGGTAATAAATAGACACATGCACGTAGGCCTCCTCACACACACACACATAGCTATCAGGTGTAATCTTTAATCAGCGAGTAATGTCTTTGCGTTTACCCAGTGCTTTGTGTTACACAGAGAGGTGTCACAACAGGGTCGACAGGCTGAGAAACACTTAGCAAAAACCACCTACACACACACACACACACACACACACACACACACACACACACACACACACACACACACACACACACACACACACACACACACACACACACACACACACACACACACACACACACAAAGACGTCACTCCGTCTCTTCAAGTAGAGCGCGTCTTGGCCTGTCTCCGCCATGCATCTGTAATCAACCTTGATGCTTGCTGCTGTTGTGGCCATTGATTTTTCTGTTGCACATGTGGGTGAAAATTGCACTTTAAGTTACCCTGAGTGTTAAATTAATAATGAAACCGCAAGAGTGCCCTCTCCTGACTTTCAATTAACACCGTCAGGATTAGAGGGGATGGATGGAGGGATGACACCGAGGAGGGAGGGAGAGAGAGAGAGAGAAAGAAAGAAGAGAAGGAGAAACAGAGGAGAGAAAGACTATCTGCACATTAAAATCCTCAGTGTTAATTTATCCATTTGTAACTCTGAGAGTGTACAAATGTAACCATTGTTGTGTACTCGTCTTGCACAGCAATACAATCAAAGCAGTGGGCGTACAGTAGGTTAGTTAGAGGTGTTTTTCTCCCTGCTGGTAAAATTAATTGAATTAATATGTCCTCATCTTTTACACTCTCTCAGAGTTTAACAAAACAACACTACACTTTGGTAGACGTTTGGATATTACTGTTGATATTACTGTAGTTCAGACCCTTACATTCACTTTGATTTGGGTACAATTGTGACACAACTGGAGGGAACATTCGCCAAACATATCTACCTATCTATAGCTAGTACTGCAGAACGGCTATTTTGCGGTGTGGACAGAAAAGCTTACAGTACAAAAGTCAGTTTTTATTAAGACGAGAGGCTTTAAGAGGTTACAGTAGCAGAATCTGATGTGATACACTAGTATCACATCAGATCAAGGGCGACATGATTGTGCAACCTCGCCCTTTAGGGCGAGGTCGCACCAATTCTTCAAGTGATCGGACCAGTTACCCATATATGGAGATCCATGTATATAGTATATAGTACATCACTTTTATGCCCATACATGGAGATCCCTGTCTCTGAACGAGCCGCACAGATATGGGCTGTCTTCCTCCATATATGGGCATTCCCATATGAGGTCCTGTTAGATATGGGCTTAATATTGATCAGGGTTCTCCATATATGGCCATAAAAGGGATTCTGTTAGAGTGGTTCCCATGACATCACAACATACAATATATTTTATGCCCATACATGGAGATCCCTATCTGAACCAGCCACACAGATATGGGCCATGTCTTGGCCATCTGGCCATTGATATATATCGATGACATTAGGGATCTTCATATATGGGCATAAAATGGATTCTGGGGAATACCCACATATGGAGATGTCACCTGTGATATCACCTGTGATGTCACAGTAATGTGTCAAGGGCATAGTAAAATGTGTACACACACGTCTACACGCAGACAAGCTTTGACATTTCTCATGGTAAACTGCGACCTTCGGTTGCAATAAACATTTACAGTGTATGTACTGCACAAGTCCACCAGTCACTCCAGAGAGGGTCTTACACAGAACAGTTATAAGGTCATTCATTAAGTTCACATGTGTAAATATAGGAACCCCCCTGGTCTCTGTGGTAAGGTCATGCAGCCATCCAGACACGTGTCCTCAGGAAGCCAAAGCCAGTGCCAGTGCCAAAGCACACAAGCAACCAGGGCCGTAGGACACAGGTGTCTGCTGGCAGCTGGCCCAGCTGGACACACACATACACATACACACACACACACGTCACTCACGCACGCACGCACGCACGCACACACACACACACACACACACACACACACACATGCACACACGTGCACAGGACTCTCCCAGTGTCCCTAAATAGAGCTCTATCATGCAGGTGTTTCCCCTGAGGAAGAGACAGGATACATGGGCCGCTGTGTACCGGTGGCGGTGTGCGTGCGCGCAAGTACAGTATGTGTCAATCAATCAGCTATGCAAGTTTGTCAGCCTATTGTATCAGTTGGCCGCCAGCCAGTGTCTGGATGGGACTCCCTTTTTTTGCAGGTGTTTCTGTTTGATTCCGTCTAAATGTGAACATTTAACTTCACTTTAACTTAACTTCACTATGCCTAACCCTAACCCTAACCTCACAGAAATGATGACCTCAAAGCCCTGTCCGCCTGACTGAAAGACCTGCAAAAGAGTGAGACCTGTGTATGGATGAATATGCATAAACCAAACTTTCCAAGATATGATTTTATGTAATATTTAAGATTAAATAAGTCTCACTTTTAGTCGCATGCTTATAAACAAAGCTGGACACAAAGTAGCTAATAGTTGTAGTTGATGCACCATTTGAAGCAAACAGTCATAATAAAACAGTAATATAGTGGCTTAGCAAGCGAATAGTGTTAATTCCATAAGTGCAAGGTCAGATGGAGTATAACTAGTAAGACGCCTCAGGGCGACATGCAACCTTGCACCCCCAAAGGGCGACCTCGCCGAGGTGCGCCAATTCTTGGCCATCTGGCCAGTGATGTATATCGGACCAGTTAACCATATAGGGAGACCCCTGCATGACAATGTTATGTCAAAACCTATATGGGCATTACCAAATATGGGCATTCCCAGATATGTCCTTAATATTGATGACATTTCGAAAGGGATCTCCATATATGGGCATAAAACGTATGTTAATTAGTAAAGCCAAGCAGGACCTCGGCGAGTTAGAGCCTGGGTTTGATGCCTCTGGGAATGCCCATACTGTATATGGACATTTTATTTATTTTATCTTTTATTAATATATATCCATATACATACTGTATATGTACTTAATATTAACGTTTTCGGGGAAGGTAAAGCAGGCTCTTTCTTGGGCCAGTTAGGGCCTAGGAATGATGACATCATTAATCTCCATATATGGGTATAAAACGGATTTTGTTTCTGGGAATGCACATATATATTATTTTATCCTTTATTAATAATAATATGTATCCATATGCATTCAATATATTTTATGCCCATACATGGAGATCTGAACCAGCCACACAGATAGGGGCCATGGCTTGGCCATCTGGCCTGTGATATATATCGATGACATCAGGGATCTTATGGGTATAAAAGAGTTTCTGGGGAATACCCATACATGGACTTTTACATAGGTGATGTCATCTGTGATATCACCTGTGATGTCACAGTGACAAGGGAACCAACCAACCATCTAGACTGTAAAAATGTGTACTGTCTGTCTGTCTGTCTGTCTGTCTGTCTGTCTGTCTGTCTGTCTGTCTGTCTGTCTGTCTGTCTGACTGACACGGAGACAAGCTGCGACATTTCTCATGGTATACTGCGACCTTCGGTCGCAATGAACATTTGTCATATGCTATATGTAATAGCAGGGTGCTATATGTAATGCATGCATTAGCGTGTCAAGAGAACAAAGTAACTAGGGTAGGAAGAAACTGTCTAAACACAGACTCACATTCCCTAGTATTGGCAGAACAATCCCAAAACATTTAGTGAAAGTTGCTAGTTAAAAAATGATAGAGCTGAGAGTGAGGAGCTATTTAGATGCTATTTAATGACATTATTTCTTAACAAATATTAGGCGACCAATCATATACTCATGGGGCATACAAGCGTCATATTGCTACCATGTGAGAAGTAAACTGTACCAGTCAATTACGTTTTTAACCACTTCCTCTTCTACTTCCTATGCTTCTTTACTACTTCCTGTCCTTAGTTTCCATAGGTTGAGTCCACAGTGAGGGGTTATGGACAAACTTCAAGCACGGTGGAACTGAAGAGTGTCTACTCAACATCCTCTGTAATATTGAGGACAGGCACGTGCACACATAGACATCAAAGGGGGCTTGAGCCCTTTTATCCGTCTGTACAAAGTGCCCTCTCCAGACCATGAATGCAGTTTTTACTACGGTGAAAGAAATGCAAATGCCCCCTTTCCATGCCATACCCAAAGGCAGCATTCAAGAGAATTGCCTTGACCAAACTCTCCTGAACTTGAATGCAGCATCTTATGTTGAAAGAATTGCCCTCACTGTCCAGAAATCAACAACACATCTCCAGTATTGCCTTTTTTATGCTTAGTTTAGTGTGTTATGAAGTACCGAAAATAGCCGACCTCCAAGCTCACGACACGTTGTGAGCTTGGAGGTCTGCTATTTTCAATATTTTCACCAAAAGGCCCTTTTAGAAATGTCCAGCCCCTGCCTCTCTAACATTCTCTGCATGTCCCTGATTGAGGATGACTGTGTTGTCCTCTCACACTGTATACGGTCCGCTCTTCAAAGAGCAAGGGGAGTTTCCTCTGCTGATCAAGGAGCTGTGGGATTATCCTGATTGTGTCAAGGTTTATTTCAGTGGCCCAGTTTGATGTCTCTGGAGCCACATTGTAAAGAAGACCATGCACACACTTGAAGAGTTTCCAAATTCCAAATTGTATCATCACATCTATGGCAATGAGCTTTTCCTGGACCCACATACAGTAGGCATATACAGTAGGTTACATTCTTCAGGATACAGCCTCAAAACAGCAGGGCAAAAGCATCCAGAGCACCAATCTCAGACAGTTCTTAAAGTTGTCCACTCTAGGGCTGCACGATATGAAAACATTATAATAATCTCGGAATTTATGCCAAATATTTCTATTCATGGGTTGCATTTGTAGTCCTAAACCGGTCATATTGAGGACCAACACAGGTGTTCAATTTGTTTGATAGGCATAGAACTAATGTTCTACGTTAATCAAAACACCTTAAAATGGCTGGTGTAGGACTACAAATGCAACCCATGAATATCGATACAATATACAATATTACAATACAAATGTCATATTTTAACCCTTACAGTGCCTATCCCGAACAAGTTCGGCTTTATTTCAATCCAATACAATATTTTATTTGCTATTTTACCCCGAGCTGCTTGGATCAACGTGGGTGGTCTTTGCTCGTCCAGCGCTAGCCAACGAGAGACGCTAGATGGTTCGACGATTTATTCCATTGAAAATGGTTTAAAATAAAGTTTAGAGCCCCCCAAAAAAAACTCAATATATACTGTCGGCGGCGCGACGTATGCCAGGGTGCCTATCCCGAACTAGTTCGGGATATTTAATAAAATGAATTATTTAATCGGAGGCCTCAACGAAGCCCCGGTCTAAATTTCCATCCATGGCCGGGACTTAGACTCGGCCATCCACGGGCCGTAGTCGCGCTAACGGCCGCATCGCGCTGCCCACTCCAATGATAAATCACATCTTTAGACAGGATTTTCTCCGGATTGTGTTCCCAGACCCAAAGAAAAAGTTTTTTGCGACTGAAATAGCTTTAGATCGGGCTTCTAAATGGGTTAGCATTTTGGCTACGTGTCAGCTAGCTTCCTCCTATCGTCACCCATAGCATTGGCTGGAGTGAAATCCCAAGGCACTTGGGACAGTGTCGACGAAAGCTAGTGCGAAGGTCTATGGAGAAATTTCTGGCACTCTAGCGCCCCTTGTGGCCGGCGGCACTGTATGAGTTAAGTGTAGCAAAAGTGAAAACTAAGGGTTCTTAACAAAATATGGCAACATATCGCCCAGGGCAATATATTGCCTACTGTATATCTTGCCTTTCGTGATACCGATATTGTGCATGGTCATACTGCGATAACGATACGATAACGATATATTGTGCAGCATTAGTCCACTAATTCTAAAGGATCTATAACAATGTCTAGCGTGTTGTACCTGGTTGGTTAAGGTGTGTACCTACTACCACCACATAATGCTTTGATGCTGGACAGCGTGTACCGGGTCTCATTCTCCAGCCTGTGGATTTTCTGCATGTCGCTCCTTCATTCTCTCTCCCACGTTTCCTGTCTTTCTCCACGTTATCGACTTAAAGGAGTAGTTCACCCCCAAAATGACTTTTTTTCTATTGATTACTCATGCCATGGAGAGTAGAGTTTAATAATATCTTTTGGTTTTTGTCACATTCCTAAGACAAAAATATGATAACAATAAATTTACCCCCATTCATTCCGGATGGTGACCCGTATCGAAACGGGTCACCATCCGGAATCAATGGGGGTAAATTTACTCAAATCAAATTTTTGTCTTAGGAATGTGACAAAAACCAAAAAATATTATTGAATTCTACTCTCCATGGCATGAGTAATCAATTGAAAAAAAGTCATTTTGGGGGTGAACTACTCCTTTAATGGTGAAAATCCCCCAAAACAAATCTTGTTTGCTCAGCTGTTATCTTCATTCATTTTACAGGTACCTGAACGTCTGGGGATGTTTTCAGGAAATGTTGTGTCACACACTGCAGCTGTTCAGACAGTGTCATCATACTGAGGTCTCTCTCTCACACACACACACACACACACACACACACACACACACCCGCCCACACGCCCACACACGCCAGCTGTGCGTGTTGTTGTCTTGATGTACTGTACAGTACGGTGGCGTGCTCAGATCATCCTGTCTAATGACTTCCTGTTTCCTGTTTCTGACTCTGCTTCTTCCCGTCAAACTTAAGTGTAGCAAAAGTGAAAACTAAGGGTTCTTAACAAAATATGGCAACATATCGCCCAGGGCAATATATTGCCTACTGTATATCTTGCCTTTCGTGATACCGATATTGTGCATGGTCATACTGCGATAACGATACGATAACGATATATTGTGCAGCATTAGTCCACTAATTCTAAAGGATCTATAACAATGTCTAGCGTGTTGTACCTGGTTGGTTAAGGTGTGTACCTACTACCACCACATAATGCTTTGATGCTGGACAGCGTGTACCGGGTCTCATTCTCCAGCCTGTGGATTTTCTGCATGTCGCTCCTTCATTCTCTCTCCCACGTTTCCTGTCTTTCTCCACGTTATCGACTTAAAGGAGTAGTTCACCCCCAAAATGACTTTTTTCTATTGATTACTCATGCCATGGAGAGTAGAGTTTAATAATATCTTTTGGTTTTTGTCACATTCCTAAGACAAAAATATGATAACAATAAATTTACCCCCATTCATTCCGGATGGTGACCCGTATCGAAACGGGTCACCATCCGGAATCAATGGGGGTAAATTTACTCAAATCAAATTTTTGTCTTAGGAATGTGACAAAAACCAAAAAATATTATTGAATTCTACTCTCCATGGCATGAGTAATCAATTGAAAAAAAGTCATTTTGGGGGTGAACTACTCCTTTAATGGTGAAAATCCCCCAAAACAAATCTTGTTTGCTCAGCTGTTATCTTCATTCATTTTACAGGTACCTGAACGTCTGGGGATGTTTTCAGGAAATGTTGTGTCACACACTGCAGCTGTTCAGACAGTGTCATCATACTGAGGTCTCTCTCACACACACACACACACACACACACACACACCCGCCCACACGCCCACACACGCCAGCTGTGCGTGTTGTTGTCTTGATGTACTGTACAGTACGGTGGCGTGCTCAGATCATCCTGTCTAATGACTTCCTGTTTCCTGTTTCTGACTCTGCTTCTTCCCGTCAAACTTCCTGTCCTGCCGAAACCACGTGGAGCAGAGGTCCAAAAAACATAATAATCCAGAAGTGATGTGTCATACCGGCGTAAATAAATACTCACGCCTACACACCACCACACACCTGCAACCTTTACCCCGTCATCCGTACAACATGAGCACGCGCAGTGTGCACAGCACGCACCCACATCCTTGTGACACCGTTATGGGCTGTGTGTGTTGCTTAGTTGTGCGCCGGAAATAGCAGATCTACAAGCTCAGTCTGCGAGCTGGTAGATCTGCTATTTTCGGAGCATGACACAGACGTGTGACTATTAAGTATAACCGAGGCTTTACTCACTGAAACCTTCGGGGGCTCAAGTTGAGGTCAATGTAAACTTGTCTCGTAGAGGTGAGAGGAGTTTACATTCATATTTGCAGATCAGGGGTCATCAATATGTCCGTACACAGACAAATGTGTCAACAACTTGGCCTGGTCCGTGGCAAATTCTAGATTTAGTTTTACACACAAGAGGTTTTTATTTTGTACATAAGACCCACTTACTGAATGTCAGTCTCCCAGTTTTCTTCAGAAAATGCATGACAACTGATTTACTATGACACTATGTATGGATAGGAGCCCACTAGTACAGTGGTTCTTTAACGTTTTACTTTCAATGGTCCTTGGGTTCCATTTGTACACTCTCAAAGTTTGTCTAATAATTTTCATCCGTGGCAAAACTTGAATTTTGACAACAATGTCCCGTTGCAGAACGTATGTTGTGCACTTGCATCACGCATACGCTACCCACCCCCATTTTTTTATTATAATTCACGGTTAAGTTAGTTGAAGTGCCTGTTTTTTGTTTTTAAATCACTAATGCTCCTTTAATGTTTTTTGTAAATCTTATCCACAACAAGTTTCCAACGTCCCATCGTGCATTGCGCAGAAGGTGGGCGGCAGTTCCGGCGCCGCAGCCGAGCCGAGCCGAGTGTGATCTACTGTAAATTCCCGCGGAAACAGGTGGATAAAGTAAAAAAAGTCTTCTACCACTTTTTCGAGTCACGTGTTCAAATACTGGATTCTGATTGGCTAAATTCCGGAGGTTATGAGAGGACAACTGCCGCAAAGTTGTGTGAGGAGATCAATGCGCCTCAGTGTACATCCGGGGACTTCAGGAGGTAGTCGGAACACCTTTCCCCCAACCAACAAATGAAGGTCACAGCGGTCCTATGTTTACTAACGTGCGTACTATCGTCGCCGATTTATTTGGATCCAATGCAATCCGCCAACTTTAAAGCCCCTTTTCTCTGAACCTATGCCTTTCTGGAAGCGAACAGCCTCTATTTACGGCCGGAACGGTGCTTTTAACTGACGTTAGCTTAGCTGTAAGCTAGACGCATGGATTAGTATGGAGTTGGCGCCATCTGTTGGTGAGTAGAAGATGTTGTTGGTGGAACTATCTGCTGTCTCGCGGAAGTTTTATAGGCAATAATGATTGTAACTTAAGATCCTTGCAAGTTACAACTATGTGTTTTCTTTCATGTATAAGGGAAAAAGTGGTAGAAAAGCTATTTACCACTCGGGGTCGGACATTATGCTCTGATAATGTCCTGTGTTAGGGTGTTATCGGACTCGGCTTCGCCTCGTCCGATAACACCCTAACACAGGACATTATCAGAGCATAATGTCCTCTCACTCGGGGTAAATTGCTTACTTAATTTATCCATCCAATCTGAGAATGTACATTATGTACACTCCTCAGGGTTTAATGAACAAAATAGGATAATCAGTACAGTGTCAATTTATTATGTTCTCTCTTGCAGTTAGAACTCCAGAACAAATCATGCTGTACAGTATTTCCCATGTTTGTTCCTCTTTAAGTATTCAAACATCACACACACACACACACACACACACACACAGAGAGACAGCGTGAGACATAGCCTGCCGTATACGAAGAACAGTGAAACAGCATTGTTCTGTTGTTCTGCTGGGCCGCTCCGTGCTGGTGTTTGATGCTGACAAAGACAAACATAGACACACACAGACACACAGACACACAGACACACACACACACACACACACACACACACACACACACACACACACACACACACACACACACACACACACACACACACACACACACACACACACACACAGCACCACAGGATGTTTATGTCCCCAGTAACCTCTCACCTCATCGCCCACTCCCTCCTCCTGTCGCTGTGTTCCTCCTCTCCCTCACACCCTCAACCCCACCCTCTACCCCTCTCGACCCCCCCCAACCCCGTCCTGTTCTGTCCTGTCCTGTCCCTCCCCGGCTCGTTAAGGCCTTGTTACGGTCCACAGGAAATAGCATCACGGTGAGGTCATGTCCACTTCCTGTTTGACAGATTAATACGGTGCCATGACGGCCGGTCAAGGTGAAACGGTCCTGCGTGTAAACATGCACACGCGCAGCAACAACGTAGGAGGAGGCAAGCGTCGTGGGTTACAGAGGGGTCGTTGCGGTGCCTCGTAAGGGCCAGGGTGCCTTCCATCATTCCATGACGATGACGGTTGTGATCTGGTGTAAGTTTTCCTATCTCTCTTTGTACTTCACACACTCGAATACATATTTAACCACATGAACCCTAGCGTACCGGCTGTCCCCTATTCTATTCTGGGGCGAACATTTGGCAAAAATACCAGATTCACAAGCTCACAACGCGTCGGCAGTAACAACGGCAGTGATGTCAAGTATAGAGTGAGTTATAGTCGATAAGCTTAAAGTGACAAATAATCCAAACAATCCAAATAGCCCTGGTTTTATCTAGTAAATGCTGGCGATGTACGTCGCACAGTTCTTGCGATGCTGTGATTGACCAACTTAGCTGTGTGGCACTCACTGCCACACTGCTCGCAGTCAGTGCCATCTGTGTGAACAATGACAACTAGTTAAAGGGCAATATTTTGTTGTTTGCAATTTAATACAACTTTCGACTAACTTTAACAACGTCTCATCTCATCCCAGCTCTACAAACGACACATCGTGGGTAGGGTGGGGAACATGGCTGTACCAGCGAGGAATTAATGAGGGTGGAGAGACCTTTATTTTATTTAATAAAACTCCTGTGTTCGGGAGGGTGCTGTTGTTGACTTGTGTTTTCCTGCACAGAGTGCCTGGCCGGTTCCATGCATCATTTGCTAATGAGTGAGTGACATCTGCTGGGGAGTTGTGTGACAGAGCATTGTCACTGTGACAGGCTGCCTGTGCTGAGTGTGACTACCTACTGTATCTATTTGTCTATATTGATCTGTGTGTCTGTCTATCTCTCTATCTATTTCTGTGCATCTGTATCCTGCTTGTCTATTTGTCTGTCCGTCCCACCTTCCATCAGCACTCACTCAGGTACTATTAGTAGTGCGTTAACATATCACAATGTTTGAATTATCTCGAATAAGTGGAATTGAAATGGGCCATATGTGTATTATGTACCTCCCATCACATCCTTTATCCATTTTTGTTTGTTCTTTTATAATTAGGATCTCCTTTCCTCTCATAGCTTGTAAAGTCACTGCATCATTGCTCAGAGAGATAGTCTGGACCCCATAAGAGTTTGTGAGCTGGGAGATACCCACTGTGTGTGTGTGTGCGTGTGTGTGTGTGTGTGTGTGTGTGTGTGTGTGTGTGTGTGTGTGTGTGTGTGTGTGTGTGTGTGTGTGTGTGTGTGTGTGTGTGTGTGTGTGTGTGTGTAGCCTCATAAGAGTTTGTGGGGAGTGGAATATATAAGCTTCCATTTCCAATCATTTGTCCGCCAGCGCTCTACAAAAGAAAATTGAGATGGAATGGAAGATCTGTGGTGCTCCACATGCTCACTGCTGAAGCAGCCTCACGTTATTATTCAATATGTGTAAAAACAGGCAATCCAGTCTGTAAAAAAAAAAGGAAAGTCCAAATGTTCAACTGTCATTGATTCGCTTTTTGCTACCAACGCCTAAAACTGAAAGAGGACAGAGACAATAAACAATAGATCCATTCTCTCTATTTCATATCTCTAATACACTACTTGTAAAGTTGCAATTATGTCCATTCATGAATGCGGTTTTGCTCTTATGCAAGGTGCATCAAAATGTCTTTAACCACTTAATCCTATTTTTATACTTTGACCATTTTTCTGTTTTTATTTTGTTACATCTTGAAAAAACTTTTCTATAAAAGTTATCATTTTGTTTAGGTTTTTTGTTTTTTCTGGGAGTCCATGGCACTAATTATTTCCAGATGAGATTCTGCAGCCAAATACATATTAATTTGGGGGTCCTTGACACGATAGAGTTTGAGAACCAGTGCTCTATAAGAGTGATGGCTAAATAAACGCCTAGAGTGGAATGCACGAGGAGGGGACTGATGAAGAACAGGGGGAGGCTGGAGGTGAGCTGGGCGGGGGTGGGCTTGTTTTGCTCCCCTGTTCCTCCCTCCTGACATACACGCTGAACACAAATATCATTCATTAACAGTAATGTGCCATCTTAACACTGATGGATGGGGCCGCAGGCATACTGCCACCGCTCTGCTCTGCTCGCTCTCTCGCTCTCGTGCACGCACGCACACATGCACACACACACACACACACACAGTCACACACACACAGCTATAAAATACACAGACAATTTAAAGGCGGACCTGCTGGGGTGCGGGGATGGCCGACTATCAGTCAGACATGCACACTCGCATGCGCGCACACACACACACACACACGCACGCGCACGCGCACACACACACACACACACACACACACACACACACACACACACACACACACACACACACACACACACACACACACACACACACACACACACACACACACACACAGCGGCCTGGAGCTCAGGTGCCATGTAAGCACGCTGCAAATGAAGACATTTCCTACAGCTGGCAACCTTTGATGGCTCTATGATTCCTCTGACGGTCAATAGCACTCCTTAGAGGGAGCAGAACATAAGAGGAGAGAGAGAGAGAGAGAGAGAGAGAGAGAGAGAGAGAGAGAGAGAGAGAGAGTGAGAAAGTAGTGCAAGAGAGACAGCGATAGTCTCAGACTCAGCTGCAGAAAGCAACCAGCGAAAGCGTTATAAAACACCTACCAAATATTTTACAATGACCACAGATGAACAGATACAACGCACACGCACACCCACACACAGATGTCTCTGGTTCCAATCCCTTCCGTTGGGACTTTGTTCTCTTCAGTTGACCCTGGCTAGTTTGTGCTGGCATCGAATCACCCTGCGCATGCAAGCTAAGGGTCAGGGTAAGTTACTCCACTTTTTAAATCCTACTGTAAATGTGCGAAACGGACAACATCCCCATATATGGGCCAAAGAGTCAAGAGAGAGAAAGAGAGAGAGAGAGAGAGAGAGAGAGATTGAAATGATTATAAGAGGAATAAAGACATTATGGTGCTGTCGCTGTTATGCATCTGTGGCTCCTCAATCTGGAATTGTCATTTGTGTGTGGGTTTGCAAGTGTATGTGTGTGCGACGTGTGTGCGACGTGCGTGTGTGCCATGTGAGCAGTATCTGGTAATATGAGAATTGATGCAGGGGGCTGACCTCTCCTGCCCCTCTCATTTCAATTCAGACATTTTGTTTCTGCTCTGGGCCGGCGGAGCCAGTGCGTCTAAAGCGGGGAGCAGTTTGTCCTCATTAGAACCGTTCTCAATGAAACTGGAGAACAAAGCAAGGTAAGAAACATCATCTGGTATAACAGAGGAGAGGAGGGGCTCCAGGTTCTTTCCACAATAGCTTTGAGGTGTGTGTTTGTGTATATCTACCCATCTCAAGCAGTATTTATAAGACAAGTTCACACAACAAAAGAGATTAACATTAGTTGTTTCCCTTGTATACTTTGTTGTATGACAAATAGCAAAAAAAATAGCCTCTATTGCATCGTGAACTATACTTTAAGCTTGTAGAATAGCCTTTTATTTTATTTTTTAACACTTCGGGGAAAACAATGCCCAAAACAGGGGTGCTATGATGAATATTTTTTGTAAAATCCTAAAAAGCGGCACAATATTACCACAAACTATTGTATCCGTGTACTACGCAGACGGCCTTCTATGGAAATGTTTCACTACAATGAGATGAACCACATAGCCATTGATGTGTGCAGCTACAATGAACATTATCATACAGAACAAATGTCCTGATATACAGGCCCATGCTGCCATGCTTTCTTTATGGTTATGGATTGGGCACATTTCATAAGTACAGGATTGCGGGCTTGAGGGAGGCAGAGATGTATCGGCCGTATAAAAACGTGTTCCGCCGTATAGTTAATCATTTATTCAGCTATAGCTTCTTCCTTCCTTTAATATCTACTGCCTGCTCTGGGCCTATAAAGCATAGTTTGCGGCTAAAAAATAATAATAATTCAAAAGGTACTTCCCTCCATTCTGTTTCTCAATAGAAATGCATGTTGGGAAATATCACGTTGCATTTATGTGTACAGTATAAACGTGTGTGTGTGTGTGTGTGTGTGTGTGTGTGTGTGTGTAAACTCTCATTTCTCTTGCAGTTTGTGTATTTTTCTTTTCTCACATTTGTATTATTTTTCGTTTGCCCAATTGCTTCTTTCTTTCTTTCTTTCTTTCTTTCTCCTGTCTCATCCAAGTTGTGAGACAGAGCAGACAGGTCACAATCAGGCTTTTACTGTAGCCACTCATGTAGAATGGAGAACAGTGTGTTCAATACACCTGTCAGGCTGTCACAGGCTGTTTTACAATGGTGGAGACACACACACGCACGCAGGCGCGCGCGCACACACGCACGCAGGCGCGCGCGCACACACACACACACACACACACACACACACACACACACACACACACACACACACACACACACACACACACACACACACACACACACACACACACACACACACACACACAAATGCACACATACACACTTGACTAGATAGAGGTCAGTGACAAATGGTGACAGACTGATCCAGTCAGAGTCCAGTCTGATAACTCAGCTGAAACACGGCATGTGCTGTTCTGTACTGTGTGTGCGTGTGTGTGCGTGCGTGTGTGCGTGCGTGCATGCGTGCGTGTGTGCATGTGTATTACAGTAGGTAAGAGAAGATTCAAGAACAAGGTCTTCAATGTTTTTCTGGCCAAGGACCCCTTAGCTGGAGAGATATGAGACAGGGACCCCCACTACATACTGTATACTATTATACTACTATACTGTATTGTATAAAATTGTGTTTACACATCATCTCTTCTATAAATATGTTGGATTCACATTAATGTGTATTTTCAGACATTTAACCACTTAAACCCTCAATATAGTAAACCTGGCCTTTGGCTCTGTACTTGGTCTGCCCTCCCCCCCCCCCCCCCCCCCCCCCCACACCCACACACACCAATCTCTTCACCTGAAAATAGCTGATCTACAAGCTCCTACATGCCGTATGAATGTTTCAGACTGCCATAAGCAAGATAGCGGGCGCTATACAGTATGGTGAGGACATCACATTTCACTTCACAGAAAAGCTCAAAACAAACAGCATAATATGAGAAAAATTACCCGAGTCTTGTGCAACAAAGACAACAACACACTTCTATAAAAACTCAATGAATGAGTAAATGAGTTGTGTCAGGCAGGCTCATCCCCTGTGAGGGAACAATAGTCTTCCTCCATGCTACTACGTATGTCCTGGCTTCACCTCTCTGCCTCCAGGCAAAACACAGACGTTCCCCGAGTTCTACATTGAAATTTATGAAAATCATCTTTCTAATATTCAGCCCGACCCTCACACACACACACACACACACAACAACCTTATTAAATCAATTCAAAGCAGTGCGATGGCCGTGATTACATTGAAGTGGGTAATAGTCGAGGGAGGAGGGGAGGGAGGGGGGGGGGGACGAATGAGAGGAAAGAGAGAGAGAGAAATCAATGCCACTCAGTAATTGCATATTACAACGTTATTTTGTGCATTGATATTGATAATACGTATGTTTACATTTGCCGTGATTAAAATCAATGCCGTAAAGTGAGTTATGACAGCACAGCCTGATGGGAAGGCTTTATGGCAGAGAGAGGGACTAATGAGGTGGTTGATGGGAGGGAAGGATCGCATCCATCCATCTCTCCACTGAATACTTCCTATGGCTGCACGAGAGAGAGAGAGAGAGAGAGAGAGGGCGGGGGGGGGGGGGGGGGAGAAAGGGAGTTATGGGAGGAAGAAGACAAGAGGAAAGAAGTGAATGAGGAAAGAGAAAAAGAGCTAGGGCGGAGTGGAGTGGGAGGTAAAGAAAGACAAAGGGGTGAGAGAGGGGGAGGGATAGAAAGTTTGAAGAGTGAAGAGAATATTGGGATGGGAGTAGACGGAAGGAAGAAACAATCTGTTCATTTCCTGTCACTTCTTCATACTGCAAGTTTCAGTTTCACTTCCAGGGTCTTTTTCTCTCTCCTCAGTTTTGTACATTCTCTTTCTGTCCATATTCCACATTCCTGTTTCTCTGTCTTCTTTTGTTTTAGAGATTTGTTTCTGGGCTTTTATGCCTTTATTGATAGGACAGTAGACTGACAGGAAACGGGTTGAGAGACGGGGAGTGACATGCTGCAAAGGTCATCCGGATCGGGAATCGAACTGGCGACGCCGCCAGGCATTCATGCCTCTGTGGCAATGCCTAAGTGGTATGCGCCTGGACCAGTAGGCCAGCGGGCGCCCAGATTTTCTCTCTTTCTCTTTCTGTCCATATTCCACATCCCTGTTTCACTGTCTTGTAACTACTTTTGTAATTCTCATTCAACGTTATCCATGATGACTTATTATTTACAATATTAGGTTGCCAATATGCTCACCAAAGCATATTTCAATGCACTCTGCATTAATGAGTGGAAAGTGATTCAAGATGGATTCTGTATCTCCATGTTTCTCTGTCATTCCAGATCACTTATCGTAAATGTGTTCCCTCTGGTGTCTCAGTGTTATGATGTGTTGTGTTGTGTTTTACCAATGTTGCTACAGTGCTCCTGGTGTCAGATGTGTTGTATGTTTAATTGTATAAGTGTGTTTGCCTGAAACCAGAGCCACCGCAAGGCAAGACGGTAAGTCCACACACACACACACACACACACACACACACACACACACACACACACACACACACACACACACACACACACACACACACACACACACACACACAGTTTGTTTGGAAACCACAGAAAGCCATCTGAAGGGCTTTGATGGAGAGTCCTGCCTTGGCTAAGTGCTATCAGATATACACACATTGGTGTAAACGCATTTACACCCTGTCTGTGTTTTCACTGCTCTCTCTCGCTCTCTCAGCTGCTTATCTTGACTTATTTTGTGCTTTAGGGATCAATTAAATGCCCCATATTTATAGGTTTATTCACTTTGGGCAGTTTTTATTTTTATTTCATTGCTCTCCCTTTTAGTGCGCGAGTCAAATAAATTGTATGTGACACCATATTTTGCTTCGTGGAGGAGGACAAAAGTCTGTGCATAAGTCAGTTTTTGAGGCATGATCATGAGAACAAAGCAGTCTGAAGAGCTTTCATCTGACAGTGTAAAAGTGTTATCCTTTCAGATGGCCCAAATCGTTGTTTAATGACTCTTGCAGATCGCTCATGACTGAGAGTAATATAGATCAGGAGAGGCCGGCACATTACATTACGTTACATTACTTGCCACAAACACGGTTTGCTTTCCACAAACAAGCCAAAACACTTCACATATCAAAGTGGCAGCGGCGGTGTGTGCATTTCATGGTGTGTGTGCGTGATGTATGTGTGTGTGTGTGTGTGTGTGTGTGTGTGTGTGTGTGTGTGTGTGTGTGTGTGTGTGTGTGTGTGTGTGTGTGTGTGTGTGTGTGTGTGTGTGTGTGTGTGTGTGCACACGCGCACGTGAGTGCGTGTAGTGAAGGTTTGCGGCGAAGGAGGGAAGCACTTTCACTCTGGCCGTCAATCCATTGTTGCTTATTAGGGACACAACCCCATCCATTAAGTCAAATTCATGGAAATTACTTTGTCTTCCTCCACCACCGAGAGAGAGAGAGAGAGGGAGAGAGAGAGAGAGAGAGAGAGAGAGAGAGAGAGGAGAGAGATAGGGAGAGGGAGAGAGAACATATCAGGGACTGCACTGGAAAAGATTGAGAAAAAAAACAGAGAAAATCAGATTGAGAAAAATAAGTAAAGAAAGAGAGTGAGAGCCGTTGAGAGATGAGAGAACAAAGAGAGAGAGATTAGAGTGGTTTAAGGACAGGAAGGAGGCAAACAATCTCTATATCCAACCATCCCTCCCTCCCTCCCTCCCTCCCTCCAGCCTAGTTGTCCAGGTTTCAGATGCTCTAACTTTAATTAAAACTTTCTCCCGTGGAGGTGACCTGCAGTGGTGACGAGGTGATGAGAGAGGCAGAGGGGAGAGATGGACTGATTAAGGAAAGCGAGAAGAGCAGGGGGAGTGAAAACGGCAGAAGTGTGTGTGTTTGTGTGTGTGCGACTGTGCGTGCGCGTGTGTTTGCGTGTGTGCGTGTGAATGCCTGAAAAACATATACTGTTTGTTTATGCATAAAATACTGTACCGTATGTGCACACGTGATTCCTGTTGGCTCAACTCGTTTTTTGGGCATTATTGGTCATTATAGGTGAAACATTTAATTCAAAAGTTGACATTTTCGCGGTGCAACATGATCATACGACAAAGTAAAGTAAAAGTAAGTGGGCCCATCCCAGTAACACTTAAACATACTTGTATGCAGGTCCTATAACCCAGTCCATATTGTAGTAATCTTCAGGGACTTGGTACCATGTGCCTGCAGAAAATGTGTACATGTGCCATGCAAACACCTACTGTATTACAAGTAAGGAGATGTCTGCACGCTTCAGCCAACTGTCGGTAGAAGGACTCGTCGGTGCTCAACAAGGACAAACTGTATCAAAAAGAATACTACCTGGGCACTTCATAAATGACTACCCAAATAAAATAAGGAGCACTCGACTGGTATGCACGTTCTTTATTGCATGGGGTGACTGATGTTTCGATGATTAACCCTTTCCAAGCCACGGGGAGCCCCTTAATATTAAAACCGGAATATACCGTACATCTGAGCAAGGAGTCTCAGCCGCGCCGTCTTTTATCATACTTTGTCATTAAAACCGAAATACATTATTTTTATCCGAAAATCCGCGATCGTCTAACCTTCCCTAGTCACCGCTCGTCCATCGATAGCTCATGGCTGCTCTGAGATGAAGCAGAAGTGACGTCAGCTCCATTCCTTCTTCAGCCTTCCTTGCTGTCGTCCACTTGCTGTTTAGACGATTACATTAGCATAGCAGGAGTACTAAAGGCTAAGCTAGCCAAAATGCTCACATCGACCGTTCAGTCATACTTGGACCATATGCTGGGATTATATGCACACGGATCGCGCACGCGATACGCACGGGGAGCAGATGCCTTGGCCAAAACCTCCACTTTATGTCAATGGAGATCCAGATATTCACGGTGAGCAAACCCCGTGGGATTGAAAAAAAAGAAAAAAACAACGCTGCGGTCCAAAAAGGAGGGGTGGCGGGCTCATGTTTATAAACATAATATTGTGTCTCAGATCATAATACAATAACAGAAATGTCACGGCTAATCTACCAACAACCATTCTATTTTGGCTGGGAAACTGTTAACACATCTTCCTCAGAGTCAAACAGAACAAAGTAAAGGGAGGGTATATCCCCTTAGTGATGACAGTGACAGACATGTTTTAGATAAAAATAGATATCCACCACCATAAATAAACAGTTATACATATAATATATACATAGTAAACAGTTTACTATGTGTATATTATTGCGACCGACGACCGTCAGGTCGCAGTTACTACCAAAACCTCCACCGGCTGTCTGTCAGTCAGTCTGTCAGTCTGTCCGTCATGTCACACTTTTCTGTCCGTCATGTCACACTTTTCCCCAACTCATATCTCCACCACCGTTACCCCAATCCATGCCAAACTTTGCACACACACTCCTTGCCTGCCAATCCACAACCTCCACCCCACCAGGGACCCCCGGAGCTCCAGGGACCCCCAGGGACCCCCTTCCACCGCCGCCAAAAAGTGCAAAAATGACCAAATGACCACCCAAACAGGGCTGTTCACGGGGAATTCCTGGGGACCACCGACTCCTGGTGCTCCAGAATGGATGCCCCTAGTGGAGGACCCCCGCCACTGCAGCACACATAAAATGCTGTAACTCGGGCTAGGAGTGACCGGGAGAGCCGGGGCCGGTACCCACGCGTCCGCCTCGGCGGCGCCAAGAGAGACGTCAACATGAATCTGTCCCATATAGCGCCACCATCAGGCCCATTTTTTCAAACACATTTTTGGACACTGCTCCTACAGATTTTTCAAACACATTTTTGGACACTGCTCCTACACATTTTGCCCTAAAATCACGCTGCGACCTGATGGTCGCTTATCTCCCGATTAGGGAGTCTTACTGGTATATGTATAGACCAGTCGAGTGCTCAATTATTTTATTTGGGTAGTCATTTATGAAGTGCCCAGGTAGTATGCTTTTT
>NC_137814.1:41036255-41056255 GCF_963921795.1 Nannobrachium achirus | reverse complement strand
GCTTGTAGATCTGCTATTTTTGAATAGCCAAAGTATAAAAGGTTAAAGTGGTTAAAAAGATTGTGATGCAATATTAACTGGAATAGACTAGAATGCAATGCATGTCGTGGTGCCAACTTGCATCTTGTGCACTCGTGCCATGTATGGCCTACTTGTGCGCCAGCAGAGAGCACCTCGTTATTTATATCAGGTAGCACTAGTAGATGGTGATGTCACCAAGAATGCTGGTCCCTCATTGGCTGTTGATGGTGACATCACCAGGAATGCTGGTCCCTGATTGCCTACGCGCGTAAACACAGACTGTAATTCCGTATACAAAATCACCGAACGCAGTACTTGCACGCTCTGCTGACACAGGTAACTCGTTTTGCTGGGGACCCCGTGGCGCCTCCCCAAGGACCCCTGGGGGTCCCCGGACCCCACTTTGAGAACCAACGGTGTATACAATGCAATAATAATGTGCGGTAGTCACAAAATCCCAAGGTAATCCCCCCCCCACCCACCCACCCACCACCAAAGTTCTTTGAGCAAATCAGCCTGGAGGATCCATCTATTCTATTTGACACCTCCCACAGCTGGCAAAATAAGGAAATAGGAAATTGTTACTGTAAGAGACACTGACACACAACACCTCCATTGTTGCAGTGACCCAGGCAGCGCGGCCACGGTGAGGTCAGCGTTGTTCTGTTCCCACCCGCTAACACTCGCTCACCGTCATCCATGTACCAAACGCATTAGAGTTGAGTCAAACAGCTGTCACCTGCATGACAGGACGCAACCAGTTTATGCTCTTCCTGTTATACACGCACGCACACCGTGAGCCTGCATGCATACAAACACACACGCACAAATGCGCTCGCAAACACACACAGACACACACACACACACACACACACACACACACACACACACACACACACACACACACACACACTACGGAAACAAGGAAATGAGAGATGTTTTCATAGGTGAAAAACACGTGAGTGTGATGGTGCTGGTATTATGCCTCTTATTATAACATGACTCAACCGTATTTGTCAGGAAAAAACAAGCAGAAAGATGAAATGATGAACCCATGGGGAGTGTTATAGTGGTTCAGAGGTTCAAGGTTCAGGGCGACATCCTATTGAAACCCTATTGTCCTATTTTGATTGACTTAATAAAAAAATAAAAAGCTCTAACATAAACATAGTTTTGTATGCATGTATTTATAGTTGGACCATGTTTTAGCTAACATACCTACACTGTACACTCTTTCCCCACTGAGCTTAGGCTGTTAACCACATTAAGAAAAGGCAACATGCTGTGCACATTTAACCAGTTAAAGTCTATATACTTTAGTTGACCGCAGGGTCCCCCAGGGGTGCCCTCCTTTTTTTTCTGTCTACATCTCTTTGTCGGAAATGGCCGATCAACACACTCACAACGTGAGGGGTTAACATTTTCACCAAATGTTTGTTCCAGAATGGGTTAATTTGGTTAATCTAAGAGTGCAGCTAAATTGCATCATACAATCATCCTGGGTCTTAGTTACTTGCGCCAGTAGAGAGCGCAAGTACTGCATTCGGCTGCGTATGTACGTATGTACATATGTAACTATGTAACTACGCATGTATGTATGTACGTACGTATGTACGTATGTCGGTGTCTGCCCATGTTTAAGCCCATAGCCCAATCAGGGACCAGCATTTCTGGCAACGTCATCATTAACAGCCAATGAGGGACCAGCATTCCTGGTGATGCCACTGGTGATGTCAGCAGAGTTTGGTATACAGGTATTAGAGCATTCCTGGTAATGTCATCAATAACAGCCAATGAGGCCAACAGAGCACACCTCATGGCGTGCTCTGCTGGCGCACAAGTAGGCCATGTATGGCCTACTTGTGCACAAGACGCAAGTTGGCATCTCGACAGAGTGCAGTTCTAGTTTAACTCTGACTTCAAAAACCTATGTTTACACTCCGAGTTAAATTAACACACAGGGTATTGCTGTGCTCCACTCAGCAGGAATAAAGAGAACATCTCACTTGAAGTGTCGCACACACGCACACGCACACGTGCACGTGCACATGCGTGCACGCGCACACGCACACACACACACACACACACACACACACACACACACGCACACACACACGCACACACACACACACACACACACAGCCAGAACGCAATTACCCAGCAGCGGCATCAGCATCAGCACCACCACCACCACCATGACCCTCCAGCCCAAACACAGCGATAGAGGGCCTGATAAGTAGAGGGAGGATCTTCATGTAAAATTCACTTAGCTGCCATATTTTTCCTCCCGGACAAGATTAATTGCATTATAACTCGTTTCAGGGGGGAAGAATAATGGCAGCGCGCGCCGGTCCAACCCCAAACCCTGTTCGTTTTCCCTCTCCGCTCTCTCCCTCTGCAGCAGCAACTATCTCTTAATACATCCTGAGAAATTGAGGTTAAGAGGGGATATCCAGGGGGTTATCCTGCATCTCGGCGTGCGGCGTGGGGTGATTGATGGTTTTAAGAGGCCGGGGGGCTGGGGGGGGGGATATGGTCATATTCATATGGTAATTCTTTCCTATTGTCCTGGTGGGCAGGGGTGAGGGGGGTTTTTCTTAATCTGAGAGGGGGGCTTCTCCCTCCGTTGAAACGCAGCTCGTCTGCACTTTATCATCGCCACAGATGATGAGTAGGTAGCCCGGGTGGTGCACGGGAGGTATCAGAAATAACAATCCTTGCTTTGTTTTCGGTGTAAATTAAAAAAAGGAAGAGAAAGAGGTACAGGGATTGTCAATAGGACATGTCAGATTCTGCTTTTTAAAGGGATAATGTAGTGATAACTCAATCTATTTATTTCAATCCCCACACACCACACCAAAAAAAAAAAAAAAACGCTACAGTCCATTTGTGAGGTAAGAAGCATTTAACTGTGATGACTGAACTGAAACTAAAAAGATAGCCTAAACATGAGATCGCAATCTGCCTACATAAAGAGGCTCTCCACAGTTGTGTAGTGTACCAGATAAGCATCACAAATGAAAATGGATATAAATGTTTCCCCTCACCGTGTGTGTGCGATAAAGGTATTTCCATTCAAATATCTGGGCTTATACCATTGTATTACTTATCTTTTTAGAAAGATTTTTCCCTCTTCTCGTAACAATACTACAGTACATGATACTGTATTGTAGTTTTTATGTATTTATTTTTCAGTGGTGATGGATTTACAGTGTTCCGCAATGGTTCTCCTAGATAATAAGGAGGAATGTGATTATTTCTATGAATATTTACATTTTTATCAGACATAGTACGGTCCCTGTAGCTACAGTAGACCAGTGATTCCCAGAAGTCCAGATCTAACAAGTAATTCTATGACAACCACACATAATTATTGCAAAAAAAAGTTATACATTTTTTGGGGGTATTTACTATATTAATACTTTGTGCACACACTCATATCCAACACAGAGGCAATTAATGTTTTTGTAAAGCTATCACGCGACATGTAATGAACTTGTAGATCTGCTATTTCTGCGAATGACTGCCCATTGGTGTCCCTTTGAAACCACTGGGATCGACATTGGTGGTCAAGTATTTCAGGGAGGGTGGAGAAGCGTTGTTTTTCGGCGTGGAAGCATAAAGTACTCAGCGCCAAAAAAGTGAGCCTTCTTTTCTCCAACGACTCCATCAGCCCACAACTTAATCTGTACGCGTGCACGGCGAATCTATACCCGTGGATACAGATCCTACATAATAAATGGCTTATCTATATACTTGGTGGATCCATATATCCAGTACATGGCCGATCGATACTAATGAATCTGAGCTCAGTAGATAGACAAGATGATGTCTCCACAGAGAGTCAGCTATCTAGGTACGGAACAGAGAGAAAGAGAGAGAGAGAGAGAGAGAGAGAGAGAGAGAGAGAGAGAGAGAAAGAGAGAGAGAACCACCCTGACACGACAAAACCGCAGCTTTGATTAAGTTGTGCTGCAGTGTTTTTTCCTCAACTCTCTGATCACTCTCTCCACTGACCACCCATTGGATTCCTGTACCCTCGCTGCTGGTGTGCACATTTCCCCCCCCCTCACATCACTCTTATCAACCCCCACAACCACAACAACACCATCACCACCTCCCCTCGCTGATCGATACCTGTATTAATCATCCAAAATATATCTGTGTGACAAACCGGTTATTAATCTCTGCCGTCAAGTCCAATATACGGTGATAATGAATTTAGTGTGAATGTTGTGGAGTCCATCCCTTCATTAACTGCTGCTGCTGTACTGACTGCTCCATGTCACTGAAGCCCCATTCATACTTGGTCATACGACGGCGTCCATCGCCGATCTACAAGCTCACAATGTTATGCCACACAATGCAGCTTACCTCATATTGGAGCTACTGTGGTTAATTTGGTGGTGTACTGTAGGTGATGTTTTTAGCTGCTGTAGTTCACTGGGTGGTGTATGGGGTGATGTTTTAGCTCACTAGTTCACTAGGACTACTGTAGGTGGTGTATGGGGTGATGTTTTAGAATAGATCACTAGTTCACTAGGACTAGGTGGTGTATGGGGTGATGTTTTAGAATAGATCACTAGTTCGCTGGGTGGTGTATGGCGTGAATGGGATTATATTTGTGTCGGCAATATTTGGGTAAAATGGGAATATTGCCATTTTATTTAACCACTTGAACCGTCAATAATGAATAAACTCGACCTTTCACTCTATACTAGTCTGCTCTTTTCCCCCTCTAGACTGACAAAAATAGCCGATCTACAAGTTCACAACGCCTCGCAGCACAAGGCGTGATCTGCTATTTTGGGCAAGTGGTTAACATAAAAAAGGAGAAAAAAAGTTTCTATCACACAAAGATCCCCTGTAGTAACTATGAGGACCCCCTGTTGAAGACCCCTGCTCTACACCAATTGTGTCTCACAACACATGGGCAGAAAAGGGACGTTGCTGTAGGTTTCAAGTGGTTGAAGAAGAGAGAGATTTCTTCCTCATCCACTAGAGGGTGTGGAACGCATGCTCTCATGCGCATCTTGTCCCAACCCTGCTCCTCTCCTGTGTTTCCCCTCCCTCCCTCCCCTCCCCTCCCCTCCGCTCCACTTGTGCTCTCCTCTTATTGACGAGTGTGCTCCTCGCTCCACTAGGCATCTAATCAACAGCAGAGAAGGAATCAGATTGCAGGGCAGAGTGATGGATCCGGGAATCATTTAGTGGAGACCAACCTACTCTGCTAAACCGCAGGTACATCCACGACGGCGGGATGAATTGATGAGCTCTCCGTTCCGCCCGGCGACCGACGAGTCATGTTTTTTTGGGGGGGGGACTAAATAAGATGGCGTTTAAGTTTACGCTATGAATACGACCTCTCATTACGTGAAGAAAGGAGGGAAGGGTGGGAGGCAGGCAAAGGAAGTTTAGGTGGAACAAGGGTGTGCTGTAGGCTGCTAACAAACAGTCAGACGGAGGCCTCAGACACTCCTGGCACGTGCATAATGGTGTACGTGCGTGTGTGTGTGTGTGTGTGTGCGTGCGTGCGTGCGTGCGTGCGTGCGTGTGAGGATTAGGGAGAGGAAAAAGAAAACAGCAGAAAGACAAACACATGCGCGATGAATCCAAATGATGGCCCACCCCTGCCCGGCCCGGCCCGGCCCGGAGGATCGGTTACTATTTATACACTCTGTGTTGTCTGACGACATGCAGCCTTTCCCCTTTCTCCTGGCAGCCGCCGAATTTGCATACAAATGAACATCTAAACGGGCTCAATGACATAATTGACTCGCAATTAGAAATTTTCTTGAGCCGGTCACTTTGCACTGGACAGAACAAGTGCACGGAACGAGTGGGGACACATACACGAAAAGAGAGAGGAATGGCTGCTATTTTGCATATTAATGAGAGTCATTAGCCGTCGCTTGGCAGGGGCTGACAAGGGGACTTATTTATGCCTCGGCCCTCACAGCCTGATTGGGCGAAAACGGCCACTCCAGCGAGCGCCGCTAATTGTTCCTGAGCATGTTGTCCAGCCCATCATCATCATCATCATCATGGGAAATTAGGCCTGTTTTAAAGAGACCACTTGGCTGATGTGCATGGCCTATTATGATGACTCTGTGTAAGCGTTTAACTTTCGGTTCACCACTGCGGGTGCCAGGCTTTTAACCACATGAACCCCTCGTGTCCGTATTCTGGGGGCGAACATTCGCCAACAAAAGCCGATCTTCAAGCACACGAGGCTTGTACAGTAGCTTACAATCATGACTGCACCTTCTAATAAGGCGGTCAAATGTAAGTTTTGTTTATATTTGACGCTAACGCTATTCTTGTTTTACTGAGTAATTTATCCCATTCCCTTTTTGCCTTCTAATACGTTTAGACATCACTTCTTCTGCGCCACTATACTATTAGATTACAGCTAGATTTCCTGCCAATGGTTGTTTTGGATGTTTTGGATGTACTGTATCTTCATTAAAAAGTTACATCATACTGCTCAAAGATATTGTGTATATATCTCAAATTTACAGAGGTAAATAGATTCTGCATTTGGGCCTCAACGGCCTTAATTCGTTTATTATTGCTGAGAAATGAGGCAAGCGAGTGAAACAGATTATTCGCCAGGGTTTGTTATCGCACTTGGCGGTCGGATATGACTTTCAAATGCTGTTTTTTTCTTCTTCTTTTTGTGACAGAAACGCGGCCTTTGTCAGTGTTTCTACAGTGAGGGCACGCCTTCATTTGTATCCGAGGCCCTCTGCGGCGGGTCTACACATAGACACATAGAGGCATATTGTTCTGGGCTCCATAATTACCACCGCGGCTGTGTGCATGTGTTTGCCTGTCTCTGTTTCCCCCCCCCCCCCCATTTCTTTTTTTCATGTCTATTCCTCCAGCATGGCCTTCCTCGCTGTGTGACTGGAGCTCTTGTTCCGACCCCCTCCACCCCCCACGCTCTCTTTTTCTCTCTCTCAGTTGGAGTGTCAGGCGAGACGCTCTGCAGCAATGCGCAGATGAGGAGGGTGACGAGGAATAGGTGGAGGACAAGGAGGTATTAGCGCCCACCAACCAACCAACCAACCAACCCCCCACACGCGCACGCGCACACACACACAGGGCAATGTGGTAGTTATGGTGTCGACAGTTTTAGCACCCCCGCATTGTAAACAGGGGGCGGCGGGCGCCTCCCTGTGCTTGTTAACATCATCTCCGTCATTCAGCGGCCACGTTACTGTCAGCACCTCGCTGTGCCCCGACACAATCAACATTAACCATGTCTCTCTCTCTCTCTCTCTCACACACACACACACACACACACACACACACACACACACACACACGGCTGCTATGCACACATATAAATATGTACGTTCAGCATGGGCTCGCGCGTACAGTACAAATGTATTCACATCCCTGATAAATTCGTTAAATTTATAGACATGTAGGCCTACGCACACACGTACAGCATACAGCATGCACAGACACCTGCAGATGCAGACACATGGATACGTGCGTGCACACGCATCCCTCTCCCACACACACACACACACACACACACACACACACACACACACACACACACACACACACACACACACACACACACACACACACACACACACACACACACACACACACACACACACACAGAGTGTGAGTACTGTATATCCTGGCAGCGCCCCATGCAATCAGCATTATCCATGTCAGCTCCTTAATGGGCGACTCGTAAAATAGACGACAGCTCTGCTGCAGGACCAGCCATAGGGAAGACAAACTATCTGTGCACGTGCACACGCACGCCATGTGCACACACGCACAGACGTAGGCGAGAGACACACAGTTACTGCAGCTCACATGCTTGCATACAGTAACTCAGACACATACTGTATGCAAGGCAATGGCAACAGGAACACACTCATACACACTCATACAACACACACTCATACAACAAACACACACACACACACACACACACACACACACACACACACACACACACACACACACACACACACACACACACACACACACACACACACACACACAGGTATGAACACATGGGCAGAGTAAGGATTAGGAAAGCAAACTAGAAATATACAATTCTGGGAAATTGCAAGTGTGGTTGCCCTGACACGAGACATGAGGAATCCGCTGGGAAATGTATTCCGTCTAACCACTTGTCCCTTTCATGCCCATATATGGATCTCTCTGTATCTGTCAGTCCTTGTCCCTATTTGAGCGATGCTAAACATGGAGATCCCTGATGTCATCAATATTAAGCCCATTTCTTGGAATGCCCATATACTAGGGGTGTAACGATATAGTAACTGCATCGAAATATCGTTTTTAACTTTAAAACATCGAAGTATATCAAAATGAAAACAGCTCAAATCGAATCCTATCGTTTTATTTTGTATCGTATCGAATCGGCAGTGCAAAGAATCGATTATATCGTTACTACCTACTTGTGCATTGTATTTAGCATTTTTAAGAAGAAAACATGAAAAGGAGGGGTTTAATTACTTTTCCTTTCCATACAACTACACTGGTCTATCGATAAATGTGTGTAATCTCTGGGTTCATATCAAGGTGCAGGTTTGTAAATATACAATGTCCAGGTATTTGGCAGATAATCACTGTGTTTACTTATTTATATCCATAATAATACATGTTTCCCTTAAAACATGCACTATTGGCACGTTTCATACAGATTTAATTTCTTTGCTAAATAGTTACTATATCGATTTTAAATCATTGAATCGAATCGCATCGTATCGCCATGAATTAACCAATATCGTCCATGTATCGTATCGTTAACCATGTATCGTGATATGTATTGAATCGATATTAAAATGTATCGTTACACCCCTACCATATACTGTGGACATACTGTGTCAGTCTCATGTGGTCTATGACGTCAGACATCTATGATGTCAGTCATCTCCATATTTGGGGAAAAAAACTGCAATTTTTTCAATTCAAGTCAATGGAAAAAAAATATTCACTAATAAACTAGACCAGGTCAACCTGGTTGTGCCAGACCCCGGTTCTGCCAACCCCCTGTCTGTCATCATCATTTATGACATCATGCCTTTTGTAGGCATGTCATCATCATGTCATCATCATATATACCCTTTATATAGAAAACCCGGACCGACATTTGCTTATGTAGGCCTACCCATTTCATGGGTCTGGCAATAACCAGTAAGATGCCTAAGAGCGAGGTCGCGCAGGACGGAATTCGCACTGGACTGTATTCATTAGCAAGTGTGATTTGAGTTGCAGTTGGTTGTTTAAGTTGGACTGGTTAAACTGACACAATATGTCCATATATGGGCATTCCCAGCTATGGGCTTAATATTGATGGGCATAAAAGGGATTCTATTAGTGTGGTTGCCCTAACAGGGCATCATATGGGAATCGGATGTAGAGGTCAGCTCCATATATGGAGATCTAGCTAGGTGATGATCCAGTTGTCTCCATGTATGGATATCCAGGGTTTGATCTTTGATGAGGTGATGTCAACACAATATGATGTCACAATGTCAACAACATTGAGCAGTTACAGAAGGAAGGAAGGAAGGAAGGAAGTACGGACAAGATGTGCCGGTTTTCATAACTGGTCGCAATAAACCGATGAAGCCAGTGGATTTGATATAATGGCCAAAGTGCGTGCCACCCAAACTGTGGGAGGAGTAGCACAGTAAAATAAAGTTTATCAGGAAAGATGGATGGAATAAAGCCGGGCAAGTACTGGTAGTGGTTGTTAGGGCAACCACACTAAATAATGTATTAGAAAAACTGTTAAAAACACCTGTTCTTGTCATGAAATGCAGAAAATCCAGGAAAAAGCTGTGATTCTTTATTGACCATAGTGAAAATAGCAGTTCTACATGGTCACTACGTATCACATCGTGTTGTGACATTTCTGGACTTTTCCTACGAGAGGTTCAGGCCCTTGCATCACCGATCTAACAGACTAATATGCACATAATATGTATCTGTCAGTATTTGTCCCTGGCCAGATGGCCAAGACATGGCCCATATCTGTGTGGCTGGTTCAGATAAGGATCTCCATGTACTGTATGGGCATAAAAGGGATTCTATGTTGTGATGTCATGGGAACCACTAACATTTTTATGCCCATACATGAGATCCCTGAAGTCATCAATATTAAGCCCATATCTAACTTCATATGGGAATGCCATATCTGTGAGGCTGGTTCAGACAGTTATCTCCATGTATGGGCATAATATGGGTACCAGGGGTCTCCATATATGGGTAACTGGTCCGATATAAATCACTGGCCAGATGGCCAAGAATTGGCGCGAACTCGGTCGCATGTCGCCCTGAGGCGTCTTTTACTAGTATAGGATAATGACATAGGGACACCAGGGTGAAAGTGGTTCAACATGTACATGAATGGATCTTTGAGACAACTTTATTTATAAAGCTGATAAAAGAGACCACCAGGGATTCAATCAATTCATGCAGCCATTCTCAAAGCACACAAGTCCTCGATGAAGTGCTGTGACATTCATGTCCACATCCACGTCCCAAAAGAACACAGGTCAGATTATCAACATGCAAGCCCCTGAAACGGTGATTAGTTTAAGAAAGCACTGGAGTGAACAGACATTCTATCAGGCACGGCTCATACAAAGGGAATATGTGGGTGTGTTGTACTGTGCTGTGAGGTGTGTGTGGGTGTATGCTCGTGCGTGCGGTTACCGACACATAAAAAAAGGCACATGCCACTCTGACATGCTGCCCTTTGTGCTAATGGCTTTAGACGCCACCGACACACATGGACACACGAACGTGCACACACATACAAATAGACTCGCACTATCCCTGTCTCACGTACACTTGTACCTCTCGTACACATGCATGCCTCCGCACATCTTGGCTACATGTCCTGTGCTCAGAAGGATGATGACCCCATACGTGTACGTGCTCGCATCTGAACAGCGCTGGCCCTATAACAGACGACAGACGATGGCCACAACTGCCAATGCGTTTGACCTTTCCCTTGCCGGCCTAATCGGATTGTGCCTGTCTTTATGAAATCACACGCTAAAGGTCAGCAGGCTGTTTAACATGGAGTGGAGGCCCAGAGCTATGGAATTTGCCTTGGCAGTAAATTACCTTTATTATGTTTGGCCCGCATGATTCTATACCATCCCGCAGGCCATGGGGGCTCTGCTGTAGTGATACATGGCGATGGGATCCAGGCCCCACAGGTTTCCTCAACCTGGCGCGAAGAAAAAAATGCCTTTTTTTCTCTCCCTCTAATTGATGAGTTATAGCTACTGTGACATGTACTTGCACTGTGACGAGTTTACTTTCAGTTCTGGACTTGAGCTGCATGCATATCTAAAGTTTCTGTCTGTTAGTGCCTTTAGTGCAGGTGTATAATAATAAATAACCCAATAATTCAATCAAGCCATGGAAATATTTGTACTTTTAATTCCACGCTTACAAGAATGTAAAATAGGTGTGAGTGTGGGAGGAGTCGTTTGCCAAACTTTGGGTTGTCCTTTTCCCATCTTTCCATTAAAGTCAATGGGAAAATTGAATTCACTAATAAACTAATATTAATTAAACTATTCAAGATCTCTCTTAGCAAAATGGAAGCACACGACTGATAGTCCATGATAGTCCCTTGTGATTTAAAGATAAACATGTGCACAAACTCTGTGTGGCTCACAGTACATCATCTTTCTCTTGTGGGAATATGTTCAGTTGGCCAGCCGGCAGCCGGTGTGTCATGCGAAAACAGAAGCGTTTATTTTCCTTTGAATGTTTTTTTGAGAGTGATGACATGCCCAAAATTGTGATGCTAGGTTTAAAGTGGCTAACACACTGTCAATTTGTGAGTGTTTACTCTCCACATTTCAAGTATCAGTTTTGATGAAGCACGCTATTCATTCGGGAGGGAGTTTCTGTCAACTAGGAAGTTCTAGGCTGGTGTTCAATGAGAATGCAAAAGTTAATTGAACTATCGATTCAATTCTTAATACTTTATTAAAAGAATCAATAAAAGATAAGTTAATACAATCGTCTCAATCGTCTCACCGTACTGACAGTGTTTATGTCCTTTGTACAAGGCATCCATGTACTTCTGTTTATGTGAACATAAACATTTCAAGAGTGTGTGTGTGTGTGTGTGTGTGTGTGTGTGTGTGTGTGTGTGTGTGTGTGTGTGTGTGTGTGTGTGTGTGTGTGTGTGTGTGTGTGAGTGAGTGTACGTGCGTGCGCGTGAGTGTGTGGTGTCACTAATGGACAGTTGGATTGCTGTATTCATGTTGACATGTGGCTGTGCAGCTAGGGAACAGAACAATGATCTTCTGGTGAGATTAATGAACTTCAAACCCACAGACGAGAGATAAACCATTTCTGATGTCTTTACACAGTGAGCCTTATCAAAGACAGCAACCGTTAAATGGAAATATATATGTTTATTTTATTGTCGCATGGTGTTCCTGTGTGGCTCTGCTGGAGGCTCTCTGTCTGTCTTTGTGAGTGTCTATTTGTCTGGAGCTAATCTTGCAAACCCTGGACCGGTCAGCACCAAATATCTTGTGCAGACTGCCAGTGTTAACTTGGATCAGGCTGAAACCATGCCCAAATTTGGAGTCTTTAATCAGGAGCACATACCATGGTATGAAACCTGAACCTAGTTTTACGTATGTCAGGATACCTGGTATAGGTTCAGGAAACCTGGACATTCTGAAATGTCTGATATTGCAGATACTGTGCAAACATACAGTTTGTACATACTGTAGATACTGTATGTAAATGCAGTATGCACCCTTTGCTGGAGTTTGGATCTCCATACTATTTCCTAACTGGACTAATTTCATTGCGTCAATTGTTTGGAAACATGGTTCTCCTTTAAGCATTTCTGTGCAGAGTATTTACAACATTCTTTCCATATGGACACGGTCTGAAACATGGCCACAAATGTCATTTTTATAAAATGTTTCTATAAAATAAATTCTTGTTTTCAGACTGGTTTACAAGAGACACAACAAACAAAGTTATTATGAAAGGTCACCTCCAAGATTAATCCACTCTCCCCTTTGTAATATCACCATGGTTATAAAAGATACCATTGTCTGTTTATCCATACACGGTGTGTGTGTGTGTGTGTGTGTGTGTGTGTGTGTGTGTGTGTGTGTGTGTGTGTGTGTGTGTGTGTGTTAGGGGTGCCACAATACTGAACCGAACCGGTATACCGAACCGAATGGCCCTGTACCGAAACGAACAGCCCATACCGAATTAACCGAATTTCTTATTTTTTTTGGGTGTGGTCACATAAAAACATAATTTTAACTCTTTCTGTACACTTTTTTTTTCCAGAAAATCTTCCTCCTAGTATAATCATAATAACTGATTATCATGTTTTAGGGGGGAAACAAATGATTGCACCCCATCTTTAAAATTAACTGAATATTTTGGATTCTTTATTTTTTCATTTTCAATTGTTACTGTACCGAAACCGTGAGCCAAAAACCGAGATACGAACCGAACTGTGGGCTGACTGAACCGTGGCACCCCTAGTGTGTGTGTGTGTGTGTGTTAGAGAGATTATTCCTCACACATAAATATCTCTTGGTCGATGTCACACTGTATGAGCGAGGAAAGAAAGAAAATGAATGGGAGACAGTGCTCTCTAATAGATTCATAAGTCATCTCTCACTAAAAGCCTTCTCCTGAAACAATTACATGTAACAAATGAACGGTGTCTATTTCAAACGGAGTACGCCCATATTCATAACTGCTCTAAACCAATTGTAAAAATGGGCCCTTGAGCTGCAAATGTTTGGGGTCTAAAAACCACTTTCCTCATCAATCGGCTGCTAATGATGTGGATGTGGCAGAGTTGATGTGAAGGAAAGGTCGGTGGCTAACTCCAACCCATAACTTTGTCTGGAGAACTGTGAGTGGAAGCTCTGGGGGATAAGCTTCAAAGCAGAATTCAAGAGTTTACATATGTTATTTCAATGTTCGTCGACAGTTCAATCAATACAGATGAACTCTCTAAGATTGTCAGTGTCACGCAAATAAAACTTTTAAGTTACGATTCTTTTGCTAGATAGAATGTACCATTTAAGATCTTTATTGTCACCACAATACCAGCAGTGGCAACATTGAAAGCAGTGAAATGCCTGTACTCTGAGCTTTCCTCAACAGTGTAGTAAAAGTAAAAAAAAAAGATATCGTAGACATGCAAGGTACAATTGTTTTTTTAAGGATAAAAAATATTGTCTTTATGGTGGGTGTGCTGAAGCATTACAAGTTTTTAAAACACAATATAAAATACAATAATTGTACAACTCATAAAATGCAAGCCCCAAACTCACAACATTACTTATTTAAAAAAGAAATAGGTAATTTAGACATTAAACACTCTTGACTCGTTACACTCCAATTCTGTTATCATTACGAAGTCCACCACTTAAGCCTACAACATAAATACAATGCTGTGCGGGTCCGTACAGTAAAAGCACTTTAAAGTGCACTCGCATTCCCTCGGAAATTAACTTGAGCAGCATTGATAATTATACAATAAACATAAAATATTTAACAGGGCAGAGCTGTTTAGGCCACCTCAAATTAACATCAACTTCTTCTAGCACAATAACCATTACGACACCCTGGCTGAATCTCTCTGGTCATCTCTCTGGCTCCTTCTCTATGTTTAAATCGTTCTTTGCGTCTCTCTCTCTCTCTGTCTTTCTTTAATGATCTCTATACCTCTCTCTCTCTCGCGCGCATATTAATCAGCCTCTTCCATCTCTCTGCTTTGTACTTTAGTTTGAATGCTCTGTCTCTCTCTCTCCCTACCTGTAGGTCTTTCTCTGCAGCTGTGTATTTCTCCACACGTCTCTTTCTCATTTGCCTTTTCTCTGCATCCACGTCTCTCTCTGCATACCCCCCCACCCCACCTCCTCTCTCTCTGAGGTGGAGGGAGGAGAAGAAAGGGAGGAGATGATTTAAGGTAATGAGAGGAATAAAACACTGCTTCTGCCACCGCCGGCAGCCCTGATAATGGCAATTTATATGTGCGTGTGTGTGTGTGTGTGTGTGTGTGTGTGTGGGGGGGGGGGGGGGGGGGGGGGGGTGCTGAAGTGCCGGCCAGGATACATTTTACTTTAAAAGAGATTTTACGTAGCCTTTCCCAGAATTGTTTCTAATATAGGAATATAGGTTTCTCTGCATGGTATAGAACCATAATATTCTCTATATCGTACGACGCTGTCGGTCAGAAACAGCCTAATTCCAAATTCTAACGTAGTTTTTCGTAAATGAATGGCCTACTTGATCATACTACAGTGTCACACAAAATCATCAAAAGTTGCAGATCTGCAAGCTCAAAACCCGGAAGTGAAGTGAAGCCTTTCGAGCTTATCGATCTGCTGCTTTTGCCGTTTTTGAATTTCAATCCTGAAAATTAACAGTTTTGTACATGTATACATGAGTGTGTATGAGGTTTACACCCTACAGAGACAATGTGAATGCTTGTCACCTTCTTCAGATGTGTGCACACTACATGCCATGAATAAAACAAGGCAGGTAGCAACCATAGCATACTCACTCATACAAGATCAAACCTGGTTTATATTTCACTGTACACTTGCTTTAATAGCTGTCTGATAACCCTAGACGTAAGTACTCATTGGTTCTATTAACATGTTACATGCACACAATATTCCAAATACTGACCCAAATCCCCTGCTAATCGGGATTTGCTGTTTACATGCGCCTTTAATAACCCCCTTCCCAATATTATGACAACACCTGTAAGATGTTGGTTCCTCTGGTAACAGCAGATTATCCTCATCTCTCTTGACACCCTATTTTTTAATTGGCCTTGCTGTCAGTTATTCCGCTGAAACCAGAGGTGATAATTGGCTGGAATGCATTGTCTCTAAACATTGGAGGGTCTCCTTTTTTTCTTCTAACACCAGTGTGTGTGTGTGTGTGTGTGTGTGTGTGTGTGTGTGTGTGTGTGTGTGTGTGTGTGTGTGTGTGTGTGTGTGTGTGTGTGTGTGTGTGTGTGTGTGACCAAATTTGTCCCTGCCGTAATTCTGACAGTTTGGTCTCAAGCTTGGCATGTGTCTTATATAACCCAGAGGTGTGCGGAGCGCACCTCTGTATCTGTCGTCCATTCAAAACCGTTGGCTTCACGGATTGGCTGAGCTCCACATTTGTGCAGCATAGCAGTATAAATCAAATTACTTGCATACATGGCCCCAAATAGGCCGGATATATAGAATATTATTAGAATAATCCAAGTACCCTGTCGCTGTTTCATGTATAGGCAGGATACGAGCAAGCCTAAATTGGATAGTGTTTACCTGCAGCGGAGCATGAATTGAATGCTTGTCAGACCAACATGCTGTAGCCAAAAGCCATAGGCAACAGACCTGTGTCACTTTGTGCTTTGAGCTCGGTGGTTGGGCATAATTAGTGAATTTGTAAAGCGGCTTGGAATGTGAACAGATGCTGTCGTTCTGCGACCGGCCGTTCCTCTCTTTTCCCCTCTGTGTTCCTGGCTGTGGCAGGCAGGATGAGGCATGGCCATGTTTAATGCATGCGGTTTGTGTTGCACTCAGGTCTGGAGAATGGGCTCCAGTCCATTAATTAGCAGCAAACGGTCGTTGGAAACAAGACAGTCCCTGTTCAGGTCAACCAGCTCCAGCTCTAAGGTCTGGAGTGATCTGGACACCACTGATGTCTGCCCTTGGTAGCTTGGCTGGGCCATCTAATGTCCGCAGCTCAAGTCATGTCTGAAGCCCAATTTATACTCATCAAATTACTGTAACCGATTATCAAAGTTATTGTTTTTTTTTTTCTTCTGATTTTGAAGATCATCTAGCGCCACCATCAGGCCGATTTTTGCAAAACACATTTTTGGACAATGCTCCTACAGATTTTGCCCTAAAGTCACGCAAAGCGGTACACAGTATTTATAAAGTCATGTCATCAACATGATGGATCTGTCCCATTTCCCATATTCCCTCCGGATTGGCTACCATTGCCTTCTAAAGTTTGTGTATGCGACCTGACGGTCGCTTATCTCCTGATTTAGGGAGTCTTACTGATATTAAGTGACCCTGGCTTTATGAGTACAGTAGAATGAATGGGAGGGACTCTTATCATGATGTCAGTCTAAAATGGTATACCACAAATAGACACCATATATTTTTGCTAATGTCAAGGAAATTATATTTGTGTGTTTATAGGTGCGGCACTCAACTAAGTAAATTCAAGCCTCGAGATAGTTTGGAAATGGCAATCATCTTGAATGCTGCCTTCGGTTACTAGAGATGTGCCGATGGATCGGTGAGTGATTGCGATCGGCCGATAATGCCTCTATCAGCTTTGCCTCTATTGGCTTTGCCTTTCTACAAGCTAGATCAGCTATTTTCACAATATTTATCTGTGGGAGTGAATGTAACCTCAGCTTCAACTTCTACAAGTTGAATCGGATACTAAAGGACCTCAGCCTGCAATCTCCTAATGTTTATACTTAATATACAATGTCTATGTTTTGTAAGAAGAATCATTAAATATATAAATGCTGCTACAGTAACACAATAAATAGAAGAATTTATGGATTTGACGCCGTGATCGAGTGATTCCAGTTGATCGGTATCGGACCCACAAATCATTATCGGAGCATCTCTATCGGAAGGGAAAGGGGGCACTTGCATTTCTTTCGCCTCAAAGAGGGTCTCAAGTCCCTTTTGATGTCTACAGTATGTGTGCAATCTGTGCACATGCCCGATGTTCGCTCATATTAGCAGCATGCTGGGGCGCCCGCTGGCCTACCGGTCCAGGAGCATATCACATACTGTAGGCTCAGTGTAGCCTGACAGCGTGTCGCTGGTTCGATTCCCGATCCAGACTACCATTCCTGCTTGTCACTCCCCATCTCTCTCCCCATTTCCTGTCAGTCTACTGTCCTATCAATAAAGGCATAAATAAAATCAAAAACATATCTTGAAAAAAACATTAGCAGCATGCTGATAAAGGATGGACAATGAGGCATGACCCTGATGTGCTGTCCGCCAAACCAGTATATATATCTCATTTTATGCGGTAAACTGTTGCTTAACATGTGAGTGTAAATGTGTGAATTCTATGTGGTGCCTCTTGGCTCCTGCAGCCTAGCCTATAACCATTAAGTAACAACAACAAGAAAAACTCATTTTGGGTATATAAAAGCAAATATTTTAGGTAATTACAGCAACTTGTGAGATTAATACTGCATAAAGCCAGTTTGCAAGAACTGGAACAATACAACTCTATGCAAGAGATATCAGTTAATTAAACAGTAGGAATGAATTATTTGTAATTATCACTGCAGGACCTTGGGGGTCCTATGAGAGGGAGAGAGAAGTGAATGGGAGGAGGGAGAAAAAAGAAAGTCTTGTATGTTAATCAAGCCATGATGAATTGTCCATGTTCATGCAAACACCGCTTCTTTACGAGCCCCATGTGCATTCCCCTCACACATACGCATTATGTCCAGACACACACATAGACACAAATACACACACACACGGCTACACATGCACACACACATCGGCATAGCAGAGAGGGTGGGGAACAGAGAATTAATTCTTTGAAGTGAGCTGGTAAAGACGGACTATATGTGGATAAGTGGTCGAGGTGTGTAAGGTGTGTTAGTTGGAGCAAACGTGCGCGCGTGTGTGTGTGTGTGTGTGTGTGTGTGTGTGTGTGTGTGTGTGTGTGTGTGTGTGTGTGTGCACGGCCGCACGCGTGTGTTTATGTGTGTATAATGGCTGCATTGGATTAATTTACTGACAAAGGTGTGTGTACGTGTCTGTGTGCACAATGGGTGAAGAGTGAGTGAGGTGAAGATGTATGCAATTCACCAGAGTGTGTGTGTGTGTGTGTGTGTGTGTGTGTGTGTGTGTGTGTGTGTGTGTGTGTGTGTGTGTGTGTGTGTGTGTGTGGGGGGGGGGGGGGGGGGGGGGGGGGACCAGAGAGATTACATATGTGTGTGTGCTCTCGTGGTCTTGGTTGCGGTGGCGATGACATATCTTAATCTGCTTAGTTAGCGGCCGGGGGTCTTTAGCTAACGGATTATCAGCCAGATTTGAGTAATAGACTCCTCATTTAGCTTTAATGCGTTTTGCATAGAGAGCAACCTTCCCTCATCACTCTTAAAGATGAATCGGCTTCCCACACACAAGATGGAGGGAAAAAAAAAACTTCTAAAGATATTAGTCTGCCAGCAACTGCATAAATCATAACATGTTACTAATGGAAGCAATGTGGCAAAGCCTCTTAAATACATATGTGGCTGCACATAAACATGTGCAAGTGCACAACAGCACACACAAAGACAAGGCCCCATGTATTACTCCCGCACGGCACGCGCGTGTGTGCAGGCGCACGAGTGAGCACACACGCGCACACACACACACCTCCTGGATAGATATTATGCAAATGATAGGACGACCCTCTGTTTACATGAGAGTGTGACTTTTCATAGCCACGCTGTAGTATAATATTTTTAACAACCACTAACAAAGGCTTGTTTTACAAATCGAGGGCTAGGAGCACAAAGGGCGTACTGTACAGTAAGTGACATTTTCATTTTTTTTCACAGGACAGCATTTCATTGATTTTAATAATTTAACTAAAAACAACATTGAAAAAGTATATTTCAGGGGTGCCCACTGGCCTACCGGTCCAGGCGCATACCACATAGCCTGACGGCGCGTCGCTGGTTCGCTTCCCGATCCAGACCGACCTTTGCTGCGTGTCACTCTCTCCCCATTTCCTGTCAGTCTACCGTCTTAAATAAAGGCATAAAAGCCCCAAAACATATATTTAAAAAAAAAAAGTATATTTTATTTATTTATTCATTGAAACCTAATCTGATTGCTTAAACATATTGTTTTTAAATAAATAATTACAATTAATTCAAGACTTCACAGGGT